>NW_006922027.1:933071-935036 GCF_000298275.1 Orycteropus afer afer | reverse complement strand
GATTTTTTTCTATAGCCCTTCTATTTTCTGTTTCATTGATTTCTGCTCAAATCTTGATTATTTCCTTTCTTCTGGTGACTGAGGGCTTTTCTTGCTGTTCTTTCTCTAATTGTTGGAGATGTTCATTTAAAATGTTGATTTTGGCTCTTTCTTATTTTTTGATGTGTGCATTTATTGCTATAAATTGGCCTCTGATCACTCTTGTGCTGTGTCTCAAAGATTTTGGTATGTTGTGTTTTCATTTTCGTTTGATTCAAGGAATTTTCTAATTTCAATTTTTATTTCTTCTCTTACCCAGTCTTTCTCAAGTAGGGTGTTGTTCAGTATCCATGTGTTTACTCTTTTTCTGTTGATCTTCCTATTGTTGATTTCCATTTTGATATCATTATGATCTGAGAAGATGCTTTGCAGTATTTCAATGCTTTTAAATTTATTAAGGCTTGCTTTATGGCCTAACGTATGGTCTATAATGGAAAATATTCTATGTGCACTGGAGAAGAATGTATACTGTGCTGCTGTTGGGTGAAGTGCTCTGTAAATGTCTATAAGCCCGAGTTGGTGGAGTATACTGTTTAGCTCTTCTGCATCTTTGTTGAGTTTCTTTCCAGTTGTTCCATCTTTCAAAGAAAGTGGTGCATTAAAGTCTCCCACTATGACTGTGGCGTCATCTATTTGGCTTTTCAACTCTTTTAAAGTCTGATTTATGTATTTTGGGGCTCTTTCATTGGGTCCGTAGATATTTATTATGGTTATATCTTCTTGTTCTGTTGCTCCTTTAATCATTATATAATGTCCTTCTTTGTCTCATATGGTGGTTTTTGTCTTAAAGTCAATTTGATAAAATATTAATATTGCCACTCCTGCTCTCATACAGTTGCCATTTGCTTGATATATCTTTTTCCAACCTTTGTTTTTAGTCTATTTTTGTCTTTATCTCTAAAGTGCATCTCTTATAGGCAGCATATTGATTGGTTTTGTTTTCTTATCCAATCTGCAACTCTCCATCTCTTGAGTGGTGCATTTAATACGTCAACATTCAGGGTAATTATTGATAAGTTTGAATGTGTTGCTGTCACTTTATTATGTGTTTTCTCATGGTGTCCCTGGTTTCTTTGGTTCGTATTATGTTTTGTGCTGAGGTCATTATGTTTAGGAATCATGTTATCATTTCCTTTGTTGCTATTGTTTTACTATATGCTGAATATTTGTGCTTGTCCTCTTTTTTATTGTGATTTGCAGGTTTATCATTTTTCTTTGAGGTTACCCTATGATTTATAATTTTATCCCTGAGTTTAGAACAGTTCATTGTATCTTGCAACTCTCTTAACTTCCTCAACATGTAGAAGTTCTGTAAGTACACAGTCTTTTCCCTCTTTTTGTTTGTAGTTGTCTTCACTTGCTAATTGATGTCTCTGGTTCCCTGTTTACAATCTTGTAAGCTCATTTTACTTTGGATATGTTCATAGCTGTGGTTTCTGGAATACGTCATCTTGTGTATTAATTGTCGGATGTTATTTGTTATTTTTGGTTCTCTGTTCAAATTCCTCCCTTTAGCATCTTTTGTAAGGTTGGTCTGGTTTTAACAATTTCCCTTAGTTTCTGCGTATCTGGAAATCTCCTAATTTCACCATCATATTTGAGGGAAAATTTTGCTGGGTATATGATTCTTGGTTGAAAATTTTTCTCTTTCAGGATTTTATATATACTACCCCATTGCTTTCTCACTTGCATGGTTTCTGCTGAGAATTCAGAGCTTATTGTTACTGGCTGTCCTTTGTAGTTAACTTTTTGTTTTTCCTGTGCTGCTTTCAGGATTCTGTCTTTGTCTTTGGTTTTGGTGGGTTTGATGATGATGTGTCTTGTTGATTTTCTTTTGGGGTCTATCCTGTTTGGGGTTCGTTGGACTTCCTGAATGGATATATCCTCATCTTTCATCATACAAGGGAAGTTCTCCTCCAGCAAATC
>NW_006922027.1:925162-931928 GCF_000298275.1 Orycteropus afer afer | reverse complement strand
AAAAAAGAATCAGTGGAGGACAGGGCAGGGCACCCAGGCTCCGTCTGAGCACACAGACTGTGATGGAGTTCCTGTGGGCCCAGAAGGTAGGAGGGAGTAGGGGATGGCTGCACCTCCATTCACCAAGCGGGTGTGGGGTATAAGTGTAACAAGAGGAGTGTCGTACCTTTTCAGTCTTGTGGGTCTGGAGTGTCCTTGGGGTTGTTCTTAGGACCCAGGAATCTGCAGGAGCACTGTCTCTTTAAATATCCAAAATAGTCAAGCCACTTTTAAACCTACAAAATGGCGGCATCCTCCAGACAGGCAAAAGTCCAAAGCTCAGCCCGCCTTTCTCTTCACCTTCTCCGTTTATTCCCCAGCCACCATGCACAGTCCTCCGTGCAGTGTCTGGCTATAAGGGATGATTTTTTTGTTAATTCTTAGGTTCTACCACCACTCGGGAATCTCCAAGCTGTCTGTGCCATCAGGATTGCTCAGGATTGCTGCCAGAGCGCAGCTCCATATGTCTCCTTTTCTTGGTATTTTCAAGCAAATTCTTCTGCTAGTTGGAGTTTAGTCCACTTGTATCTCCTTCCCATCAAGACTCAAGGGTCCAGGATTATCTTCTGTGTCTGTGTTAGTTGGTTTCCCTTTTCTTTGTTGAAGAGGGTCTGTGCAGTCTTTCTGCCTTGTCCGGCATCTTTCCCTGTCCTCTTGGACAAGGGCTTTGGGGTGAAAGGAAACATGGTTATGGAATTTAGGTGGAGTCTTGTGGATCTTATCAAATGTAAATACTTCCAGAGATTCCCTGTGATCTCCAAAAGTGCCTAAGAAACTGAATCAGGCACTTTAGTGAGGTATCACTTGGTGGGAATCTGCAGCAGTGATTTTCAGCTGTAGGTAGGCCTGGGAATCTATATTTACATCTACACTCGTAATTCAGCCATGCCTGGTCGGGGATGTATTAGTCATGACATGGCTGCAGAAATGAAAGTCATACCAGCTCCTTTGAGCAGAATTGGAGTTGTGCATGATGCTTACAATGTCACTGAGAGGGCATGGGAGAAGACTATGAGTGCCTCCTACCCCAACTGACACCATCAGAAGGGACTCAGGAGACCCCACAGGCACTACTGTATTTTCAGGGTCAGGAAGCCCCCAAGGCTATCGTGGCAGTTCCCTGTGTGTGCTCTTGTAGCTAGCAGCAGCTTGTATCTGACCTTCCTGTGTGTAGCCACTGGTGTAGCCAGAAACTCCACAGTTGCTGGGCACAAGGCACTAGGCATAGAGTCAGAGCACTAAGAGGTTAGAATGGACACCAGTGAGAGAACACCAGGTAGCCTCAGGAGGGCCCAGTGCAGGGTGTGGGCTCTGATGCTGATGGATGCCTGGGCAGTTGAATGTTGCAGTATAAAGATGGGGCCTGTGTTCTCCTATTAGTGCTGGGGACCAAACCCTCTGAACTAATGCCTGCATGTTAACCACACCTGCTGGAGGTCTGTTCTAACTAATATTGTTGTTGTTATATGCCATCCAGTCATTTCGACTCATAGCGACCTTACATACAACAGAAGGAAACACTGCCAGGTCCTGTGCCTGCCTCACAATCCTTATTTTACCTGAGCCCATTGCAGCAGCCACCATGTCAATACATCTTGTTGAGGGCCTTCCCCTCTTTTGTTCACCCTCCACTTTACCAAGCATGACATCCTTCTCCAGAGAATGGTCCCCTCTGACAACATGATCAAAGTAGGTGAGATGGAGTCTGGCCATTCTTGCTTCCAAGGAGCACTCCGGCTGCACTTCTTCCAGGACAGATTGTTAGCTCTTTTAGCAGTCCATGGTACTTTCAGCATTCTTCACCAATACCACGACTCAAAAGCATCAACTTTTCTTCATTGTCCAGCTCTCACATGCATAAGAGGTGATTGAAAATACCATGGCTTGGGTTAGGCACATCTTAGTTCTAACTAATAGGCTCTGATTTTTACCTTGTAACTTACTAATTCCACCCAGGGGGCCCATCTAGTTGTGGATTCATTGCAGGCCTGCCCACTTTCAAAAGAGCAGTCTTCCACCCTCACATAAGATATCCATTAGTTTTCTGGACTTTACAACTAAACTGTGGGACAATTTTCCAGCCTGAGTTTCTGGCTAATGGTTAATATAAGAAGGCCTTTTGGTATGGCTGTTGAACTTCTTTTCTAGTAGTCTTCAACTGTTGCAAATTATAGTTGCCTTTGTGGAACTACCAAACGGTGCCTTTCCAGAGGCATGTACAGGTAATGTGGATTCCAATGTCTTGGGGCACTAGATGCACTGCCATACATGGTGGGCAAGTTACGGGACTCCCAAGAATGTGCATGAGTGTGCTCTGATTCTAGATGTTGCTGAGTGCAGTGGAGTCAGATGGGAGCCCTGTTTCTGAGCTCAAACCCAGGGTCAGAGTGCCTGTGGCCTGAAAGAGATGTAATTTGGAGTGGAATTTTGGTGTGGCTTTTCATTTTTATCTTGGAAACCAGTTGTGCGATACTCAGGTTTTTCATGCACAACTTGTTTGGTTTATTGCCAGATAGTACTGGCAAGGTACACAGGTAAGAACACAAGATATTAATTTAACAAGGACCAGAGAATCAAAATTAACAATTACAATTACAATGGTAGTTAAATGGTTAGAGTAGCAGTCTTTAGACTTCCGGCTTTTGTGCTTTTTTTTTTTTTTTTTAAATTTTATTGTGATTTGGGTGAAAGTTTACAGAGCAAATTCATTTTTCATACAGCAGTTCATACACATTTTGACTGCAATTTTTGACTGAAATTTCCCACAATACAACAGCTCTCTTCCCACTTCCTCCCCATAGTTACCTCTTCCTTGTGTCCTTCCCTCCCATGCCCTCCTGCCACCTCTCCTCCACCAGGGCTGTCTCCCTGTGCATATAATGCCCTTCCATTCTCCTATGATTCATCTATCCAAGGAGTGTATCTACTTAATGTGAATGGTCAGCTCATATGCCTGTCTGTTGTTTGGCTGGAAGCTACAGCATTGAAGCTGTTCAATTCCAGACCTGAAGGGCCATAGTCTCAGGGGTTTCACCAGGCTCTATCAGACCAGTATACCTGGTCCTTTTTTTTTTTTTTTCCCCTTGATTTCGAGTTTTGTTTCACATTGTTCTGCCACTGTATCCAGGATCTCCTCCATAGATTCCCCTCTGAGTGGTTGACAGTGGTAGTCAGGCACCATCTAGTTCTGGTCTCATAATGGGCTGAGGATTGCATGGTGTACCAGCCTGTTGGACTAATTGTTTCCACGCGTCTTTGGTTTCTTCATTCTTCTTTGCTCTGGATGAGGAGAGACCCATTGTGGCATCTAGATGGCTAGCTGAAAGCTTTTACGATCCTAGTTGCTACTCGCCAAGGAAGAAGCTCTGGTGGTGTAGCACCTAAGGCATTTGACTGCTAACCAGAAGGCTGGCGGTTCAAACCCACCAGCCACTCCTCGGAAGGAAGGTTGGGCAATCTACTTCCATAGTGATACCACTTCGGAAACCCAAGGAGGGGTTGCTATGAGTCAAAATCGACTGGACAGCTGTGAGTTTTTTTAAAAGTAGGATGTGGAACAAAGTTTTTGTGTAGTATGTTATGCCAATTGAGCTTGACATCCCCTCAGACAATGGTCCTGAGATCACAGGTCCAAGTACTCACTCCCTCTCCCTCTGGGTAGATGGCTGTGGCCAAGAAGAGACTACAACTTGCCCTTTGTCAGTTCTGCTATATACCTGGAATTTTTACAGAACATACAAATACACATGTAGAAACATCATCTGGAAACCCTATACATGGTCATGGGCACACTGCCCCCTGCATAGACATACCTGATCTTTCAGCCTATCCACCCATCTGTCCACCTGTAGATCAATGTTTTCCATCCCTGACAATGCAGTATTTTATGTGCAAAAGGGTTCATCTTTGTTGTCAATACCTCCCTTGCACTTCTCTTCCTCTTCCTCAGTGCCACTGCGGTAAACACTCACATTGGTAAATTACCCTTCCCTTCACCCAAATCAATACTTGTCTCTACCTATCTAGCACTGTTCCCTCCCCTCCCACCCCTTTGTAATCAACAAAGAAGGTTTCCTTCATTTATAAAACTTTCCTTGACTTTTTACAGTAATGGACTAATACAATATTTGTCCTTCTGTGATTGACTTACTTCACTCAGCATAGTGTCCTCCAAGTTCAACCACATTATGTGGTGTTTTGCAGATTCTATTTTATTCTTTAGGATTGCATAGTATTCCATTGTGTGTATGTACCATAGTTTAGTTATCCATTCTTCTGTTGATGGGCACCTAGGTTTTTGCCATCTTTTTGCTATTATAAATAATGCTGTGATGAACATGAGTTCCTGTCCTGCCTCTCACTTCTTTAGGATATATACCTAGTTGTTCTGGTTACCTAGCGCTGCTTTGACAGAAATACACCACAAATGGGATGGCCTTAACAACAAGAGTTTATTCTTACAATTTGGAGGCTTTAAGTCTAAGTTCAAAGTGCCAAGCTCTAGGGGCTGGGTGAAAGCCCCTCAGCTCTGAGCTTCTGTTCTGCCTCCAGGTCCCAGTCCACTGAAACTAGAGGCTTTTCTTCACTCAGACACGTGCTGGCTACTAAGGCTGCCAAGCCCAAGGTTGACAAGTAAAAAGGCACAGTCCCAATGTTACCAAACCACATGGCAGGCCATTCATTTAAGTCCATTTTAAGTCTCAAGGTCGCCAGAGCATCTCAGGCTGCTGAGCAATAACACAGTTACATGCAGGGTCCGAGCATGGCACAGCCTACAGACCATTCCCAAGGCTTCTCCTTATATACAGGAAGCAGATCACATCCCAAAGGCAGATTCTCAGCTGCTTGTGGTAGATTCCACCATGGAGCTGATTGCCAGTCTCATCAAGTTGACATACAAACTAAACTACCACACTGGTAATGGGATTGCTGGATCAAATGGTATTTCTAATTTAAACTTTTTACAGAATTGCCATACTGCTTTACACAGTGGTTGTAGCACTTGAGAGTCCTACCAGCAGTGTATGAGAGTCCCAATCTCTCCACATCCTTGCCAGCATTTGTTATTTTCTGTTTTGTTGAACTTTGCTACTAATGCTAAGGCAAGATGGTATCTCATTATTGTTTTGGTTTGCATCTCTCTAGTGGTTAATGATCGTGAATATTTCTTCATGAGTTTGTTGGCCACCTAAATATCCTCATTGGTGAAGTATTTATTTATGTCTTCTGCCCATTATTCAATTGGATTATTTGTCTTTTTGTTGTTGAGGTATTGGAGTTTTCTATAAATTTTAGAGATAAGTCCCTTGTCAGATATGTCATTGCAAAATATATTTTCCCTATCTGTAGGTTCTCTTTTTAATCATTTGGAGAAGTCTTGGGAAGCACATAAAAATTTAATTTTTAGAAGGTCCTCTTCATCTAGTTTATCTTCTGCTATTTGTTAATTTTGTGTTATGGTTGATAGTCGATTTATGCCATGTATTACTCACTGCCATTGAGTTGATTTGACTCATAGCAACCCCTCCTTGGTTTCTGAGGTGAAAACTTTACAGAAGTAGATTGCCCAATTCCCCTTCCGAGGAGTGGCTGGTGGGTTTGAACTGCCAGCCTTCTGGTTAGCAGTCAAATACCTTAGGCACTAAGCCACCAGAGCTCCTATGCCATATATTGGGGCCCATAAATTTGCCCCTATTTTTTTCTTGAGAAACTTTATAGTCTTACATTTCACACTTAAGTCTTTGATCCCTCTGAAGCTAGTTTTTGTGTATGGTGTGAGGTACAGATCTCATTTCATTTTTCTGCAAATGGATATCCAATTATGCCAGCACAATTTGTTAAACAATCTCTTCCCCATTTAATAGATTTCAGGCCTTTGTCAAAGATCAGCTGACCATAGGTCATTGGATCTCTTTCTGGGATCTCAATTCTATTCCACTGGTCTATATGTCTCATTGAACCAGTACCAGGCAGTTTTGAATACTGTCCCTTTGTAGTAGGTTTTGAGATCCAGGATTGTGAGACCTCTTACTTTGTTCTTCTTCAAGAGTGCTTTGCTTATCCGAGGTCTCTTTCCTTTCCATATGAAGTTAGTGATTGGTTTTTCCATATCCTTAAAGAATGCTGATAGGATCTGGATTGGGAGTGCATTGAATGTATAGATTGCTTTTGGTACAGTTGACATTTTCACAATGTTCAATCTTCCTATCCACGAGCAAGGTATGTTCTTCCATTTATGTAGATCTCTTTTGGTTTCTTGAAGTAGTCTTTTGTAGTTTTCTTTGTACAGGTCTTTTGTTTCCCTTTTAAAATTTATCCCCAAGTATTTATTTATTTATTGGTAGCTATAGTAAGTGGTAAGAGCTCTGGTATCATAGTGCCTAAGGCACTTGACTGCTAACCAGAGGGCTGGAGGTTCAAGCCCACCAGCCACTCCTCGGAAGGAAGGTTGGGCAATCTACTTCTGTAGTGATACCACTTTGGAAACCAAAGGAGGGGTCACCATGAGTTGGGTCTGACTCCATGGCACATGACAACAACAACATAGTAAGTGGTATTGATTTCTTTATTTCCTTTTCAGCAATCTCTTTGCTGGTGTAGAGGAATCCAACTGATTTTTGTATGTTGATCTTGTATCCTGCCACTATGCTAAATCTCTCAATTAGTTCCAGTAGTCTTTTTGCTGAGTCTCATGGGTTTTCTGTGTATAAGATCTCATCAGCAGCAA
>NW_006922027.1:923570-924267 GCF_000298275.1 Orycteropus afer afer | reverse complement strand
ATAATAATTTTGGTTGTTGGTTTTGCATATAAGCCCTTTTTTATGTTGAGGAATGTCCCTCTTATTCCTGTTTTGTTGAGGCTTTTGATCAGGAATGGGCATTGGATTTTATCAAATGCCTTTCTTGCACTGATTGATATGATCATGTGTTTCTCTTTCTTTGTTTTATTTATTTGATGCATGATGCTAATTGTTTTGCTAATGTTGAACTGTCTTTCCATACCTGATATGAACCCCACTTGGTCATAATGTATTGTGTTTTTTGATATGTTATTGGGGTCTATTAGCTAGGATTTTGTTGAAGATGTTTGCATCAATATTGATGAGGGATATTGGTCTGTAGTTTTCCTTTGTGATGATGTCTTTGCCTGGTTTTGGTATCAAGGTTATGCTTGCTTCATAAAATGAATTTGGGAGGATTCCATTCTTTTCTCTATTCTGGAATAATTTAAATAGGATTGGTGTCAGTTCTCTGAAGGTTTAGTAGAATTCTCCAGTGAAACCGTCTGGGCTTGGACTTTTTTTGTTGGCAATTTTTTTATGACTTGTTCAATTTTTTCTTTTATTATGGGTCTGTTCAACTTTTCCACCTCTGTCTGTATTAGTTTATGTAAGTAGTATGTTTATAGAAATCTGTCCATTTCTTCTAGATTTTCAGATTTGTTGGAGTACAGTTCTTCATAGTGTCTTTTTTTTT
>NW_006922027.1:900523-907682 GCF_000298275.1 Orycteropus afer afer | reverse complement strand
TAATTTTTCATTTATTTTGTCATTTTGTTCTTGTATTTTCTTCCAAAATTCTTGTAAGGTTTTTTCTGTGTTTTCTTTGGTCTGTCCCTCAATCCTTTGAAAATACCTAAAGATAATTCTTTTGAATTCCTTATCAGAGAGTTCCAATGCTGCTTCTTTCTCAGGGATGTGTTCTGGGTCTGTGTCCTGCTCTCTTGTTTCTACCACTTTATCCTGCTTCTTTGTGTGGACTGTGATGGTCTGTTGTCCCCGAGGCATGGTGGTATTGTATTAAGATCTCTGTTAATTGTTTGTGAAGGGCAGCCAAGGGTGATCCAGGCTTTTCTTGGTGGTTTTTTATTGTTGGCCCATTGGTGAGAAGGAGGTGCTAGCTCTTGCTCTGTAAATGAAGTTGCAGGAGGTGTGTGTGTATTTGTATCTTATGGAGACTGTTGCTGTCTCCTACTCAGTTAGGCGAAAATTACAATTGAATAATCATTGAAAAAACTAAAAACACATGGAAAAAAATACACCCTGAAATCACACAGGAACAGTAACCCAGAAAAAGAAAATGGGGTGAAAAGAAGAAGAAAATAGGTAAACCTGCAATATCTGGGGATAGGGCACTAAGAGAAAAAAAGGTAGAGAAGGAGAATAATGAAGAAAGAAAACAAAAAAGAAAGAAAAAAAAAAAAAAACAAGGAACGGGGTTAACCAAGAGAGAAAAAAAAAGGGTGTAAACTAGGACCTTTTCTGTCATTCAGTGCATGGCATGTCTGGAGAGTTTTTGGGGTTACTGGAAAGCAGAACCTCTTCTTAAGCTCTTGGAATCTGGTAGAGTGCTGTCTCTTTATGGTCTCTATCTGCTGGTTATATGTTGATTTGTTTTGTCTTGGTTTTATGGTTTAATATTTTGAAAAGGTAAAGCTGGTGTATTTTATTTTATTATTGATTCAGGTGTGTTGGGTCACTCTGCTGTTTTCTTTGTGATGGTAGAATCACTGTATGGAGTGTGGAAATGTGTTTCTGTTTGTCGTAGAGAGGGTTTAGAGTTCAAAGCAGGAGGTTTTATGGTAATTGGCTGAATATGGTTTCTTCTATTGAATGAGTGAAAGAATGAAGTTATTGGCGGAGAAGTTGGGAGCAGAAGAAGGAAATCTTGGTGTTGCTAGTGTCGTTTTCTAGGGCTTTGAGCAGGCTATTATAGATGATGTATTTATTTACAAGACCGCGACTCAACCTCAGGAAAGATTGCCATTGTTAGGGCATTGCAACTTTTCACCAGTTTGAGGCCTACTCAAAGACTCCACTTCCACGGCCCTACAGTGCCAAAGAATGGCTCCAAGGCAAAATTCCTGGGACCACACTCAGCAGCTGTTTCTTTGCTGTCCCTGCCCAATCTGCTCATGGCACTCACACAATCCCACTAGACTGCTAATGGCTGGCTCTGGAGTTTGTCTGTGATACCACCCACCTGCAGTGTCAATGTTGCGTGCAATTTCAGCTGTGTTGGAGTCGGGGGAGTACTTATTAGTGACCTGTGGTCCTGATATCTGTAACTAAGATAAGCACAATGTCTCCTGGTCTGACCCATGCCCACTCTGTGACCCGCTAGGAGGGGAGGGACTCGCCTTCCTGGCGGAACAGTAAGTTCTCCTCTTTAATCTCAGCAGTGGTGCCCATGCTTGCCTGCACTCAAATGGCCCAAATTACTGTCAAAATCAGCTGCTGGAGGCAGGTCCCTGCCGCTGCCCGCTGGAATATTGGAGTGCTTGCTGGTATGCTGCTATAAGGTGACTTCCTTCTTGGCTCAGGGATCTCAGGTGGCTGCCCTCACCTGCCAGTCAGTGACTGCCCCAGGGAAGTTTTCATTGGCCTCTCTCAGGTGTCTCCCATCCACCTTCAGGTAGCTCTTTCTTCAATAATCTCCCTGTGCCTTTCCTCTAATTCTGCTCTTCTGTATTTGGAGCACTCTGATTCAGTGAGCTGTTCAGAGTACCAAAATACCTAATGCAAACTGTTGTACCTAGTTTTTCAAGCCCTTAGATGCCAGAGAGAATAGCGTCCTGCTCACTAGTGAGACTGCATTTTGAAATTTCTTCATAGTGTATTGATATTATCCTTTTATTTCAGTTGGTTCTGTTGTGGTGTTGCCCATTTCATTTCTTATTCACATTATTTGTATTCTCTCCCTCTTTTCCTTTGTTAATTTTGCCAGTTATTTGTCAAATTTATTAATATTTTGAAAAAACCAACTACTTGTCCTGTTGATTTTTTCTGTTGTCTTTCTATTTTCCTTTTCATTTATTTTGGCTCACATCTTTATTATTTCATTTCTTCTGGTGACTGTATATACTTTTTTGCAGTTCTTTTCCTAATTGTTGGAGATGTTGGGTTAACATGTTGATTTTGGCTCTTTCTTCTTTTTGATGTGTGCATTTATTGGTATAAATTGGCCTCTGTTCACTGCTTTTGCTATGTCCCAAAGATTTTGACATGTTGTGTTTTCATTTTTGTTTGATTCAAGGAATTTTTTATTTTATTTTTTCTTTCTTCTATTACCCAGTCATTTTCAAGGAGGGTGTCGTTCATTTTCCATATGTTTGCTGTTTTTCCATTGATCTTCCTATTGTTGATTTCTAGTTTTATAGCATTGTGATCTGAGAAGATGCTTTGTGGTATTTCAGTGTTTTCAAATTTATTAAGCCTTGCTTTTTGTCCTAACATATGGTGTATCATGGAGAATGTTCCATGTGCAATGAAAAATAGTATATATTGTGCTGTTGTTGGGTGAAGTACTCTGTAGATGTCTACAAGGTCAAGTTGATGGATTGTACTATTCTTCTGCTTCTTTGTTGAGTTTCTTTCCAGTTGTTCTCTTATTGAAAGTGGTGTGTTAAAGTCTCCTACTACGACTGTGGCATCATCTATTTGTCTTTTCAATTCTGTTAAGGTCTGCTTTATATATTTTTGGGCTCTCTCATTGGGTCCATAGATATTTATTATGGTTATATCTTCTTGTTCTATTGATCCTTTTATCATTATATAATGTCCTTACTTGTCTCTTATGGTGGCTTTTGTCTTAAAGTCAATCTGATGAGAAATTAATATTACCACTCATGCTCTTTTATGGTTGCCATTTGCTTGATATATCTTTTTCCAACCTTTGATTTTTAGTCTATTTTTGTCTTTGCTAAGGTGTGTCTGTTGTAGACAACATATTGATGGATTATGTTTTTTATCCAGTCTGAAACTCTCTGTCTCTTGAATGGTGCATTTAATCCATTGACATTCAGTGTAATTATCGACAAGTATGAATTTGTTGCTGTTATTATATGATGTGTTTTTTTTAGTGGTGTTCCTGATTTCTTTGTTCCGTATGATTTTCTGTGCTGAACTCATTTTATTTAAGAATTGTGTTATCATTTCCTTTGTGACTGTTGTTTTAGTATTTGCTAAATATTTGTGCTTGTTCTCTTTTTTATTTTGATGTGAATTTTTATTATTTTTCTTTGAGGTTAGCTTGTGATTTATAATTTTCTCCCCAAATTTAGAACAGTTTCCTCTATCTTGCAATTGTCTTGAAACTTTCTCACTATTTACAAGTTCTGCAACTACACTATTTTTTCCCTCTTCTTGGTTTGTAGTTGTCACTTGCCAGTTGATGTCTCTGGTTCCCTGTTTACAGTCTTGTAAGCTTATTTTATTTTGGATACTTCCATAACTGAGTTAGTTTCTACATTATGTCATCATGTATATTAATGGTTGGTTGTGTTTTGCTGTTACTGGTTCTCTTTCCAAGGAACTCCCTTAGTATTTCTTTTAAGGGTGCTTTGGTTTTAACAAATTCCCTAAATTTCTGCTTATCTGGAAATGTCCTAATTTCACCATCGTATTTGAAGAACACTGTTGCTGGGTCTATAATTTTTGGTTGGATATTTTTCTCTTTCAAGATTTTATATATACCATCCCATTGCCTTTCTGCTGAGAAATCCAAGCTTAGTCTTATTGGTTGCCCTTTGTGGATAACTTTTTGTTCTTTCCATGCTGCTTTCATGATTCTTTCTTTGTATTTGGTTTTGGTGAGTTTGATGGTGTTACATCTTGGTGATTTTCTTTTGGTGTGTATCCTGTTTGGGGTTCATTCCTGAATGGATATATTCTCATCTTTCATCATATCAGGGAAGTTCTATGCCAACAAATCTTGGACAATTTGCTCTATGGTTTTACTTTTCCCTCCCTGTCCTGGAATTATGATTACACATAGCTTATTCCTTTTGATGATATCCCACATGAATCTTAGGCTTTCTTCATTTTGCTTTGAATTTTTTTTTCTGATTAATCACTTTCCAAAGAAGTATTGAGGTATTTGTCTTCAATCTAATTAATTCTGTCTTCCATTGATTCAATTTTACTCCTTTGCTCTTTCAATATATTATCTACTTCTGAAAATTTAGTATCCTTTCTGATTTTTCATTTATTTTGTCCTTTTGTTCTTATATTTTCTTCTGAAATTGTTCTAGGGTTTTGTCTGTGTCTTCCTTAATTTTGTCAATCTGTTGAAGGTACCTAAATGTAATTATTTTGAATTCCTTATCAAGGAGTTCCAATGCTGCTTCTTTCTCAGGGATGTGTTCTGGGTCTGTATCCTGCTCCCTTGTTTGTACTTCTTTATCTTACTTCTTTGTTTGGACTGTGATGGTCTGTTGTCTCTGAGACATTGTGACATTGTTGTATTTATATTTAGTTGGTTTTCATTGGTGATTGTATATTTGAATGATTCCCCCAAGACTTTCATTTTATTTTATTTTATTTTTGGATATGTGAGTAAGCAGGGTACTATGCTCCTCTATTCACTAGTTGGTAGCAGCCAGCACTTATGCACTCACTACCTTCCTCCTTGCGGGTGTGATAGAGAATGAGAGTGGCTTCACAGACCTCTGTTAATTTTGTGAAGAGCAGTTAAGGGTGAGTTAGGCTCTTATTGGTGGTCATGTATCATTGGCCAGTTGGTGCAGAAGGAAGTGGTAGCCCTCACACAGTAAGGGGAGCTGCAGGAAGTGCAGGGGTGATTGGGTCATATGGGCACTGTTGCTTCCAGTCAATTAGACAAAGACAAAAATTGAAAAACTGTCCAAAAAGAAAAGCAAGAGGACAAAAAACACACATCACATAAACACACAGGAACAATCACACACACACACACACACACGAAAACCTACAAGGAAAGGCAGTAAATGTCAGAGAAAACATTTAAAGAAATACTTTAAAATGGCAAAAGAAATATGAATAGAAAAGGAGGGGAATCAAACAAAACCCTCAATATCTGGGGAGGGGGGAATAAGAGAAAAGAGGTAGAGTAGGAGAATAATGAAGAAAAAAATTGGAAAAATGCTAAAAGGAAAACAAGGAATGGGGAGAACCACAAGAAAGAAGAAAAAAATGGGAATTCAGAAAAAAGGAGAGAGAAAAAGCCAAAAAATAGAACCTGGGAAGTGGAGAAGAAAGCAAAATAATAAAAAGGAAGAAATAATAATAATAATTTTAAAACATACAAAATCAAACTTTGAAAAAAAAAAAAAAGTAAATCTGGGCAGGTCAGGGTAGGGCACCCAGGCTCCATCATAGTACACAGACTGGGATGGAATTCTTGCTAGCTCAGAAGGTAGGTGGGGGTGAGGTATGACCACACTTCCATTCACTAAGATGGTGTTTGGTATAAGAGTAACAAAGGGAATACCGTACCTTTCCAGTCCTCAATGTCTGGTATGTCCTTGCTGTCTCCAGAAAGTGGAGTCTATTCTTAGGTCCCTGGAATCTGAGAGAATGCTGTTGCTTTAAATATCCAAAATAGTTGAACCACTTGTAAACATTCAAAATGGCTGTGCCCTCCAGACAGCCAAAAGTCCACAGCTCAATTTTGTCTCCTTCTTTGCTGTTTCCCCTTTTATTCACCAGCCACTGGTGCAGTCCTCCATGCAGCCCCTGGCTGGCAGGGCCAATTTTTAGGTTAATTCTTAGGTCCTAACACCACTTGGAAATATCCGAACTGTCTGTGCCATCAGGATCACTGACAGTCCGCAGCTCCACATGTCTCCTTTTTCACCGTTTTCACCTTTACTAGTTGGAGTTTAGTCCACTTCTGCTTCCTTCCTTTCAAAGCTCAGAGATCCTGGATTATCTTCTGTATCTGTGTTAATTGGTTCCTTTTTTCTTTGTGTCAACAAAGAAGGACAGTTTTAACTGTGTAGTTTGTCTGCCTATTCTTCCATCTTACCCAGGCTTTTACACTTTATGAGAAATCTCAGGAGGAAATCTTGATCACATCTTGAACTCAGTGCACATCCCTCAGAGCTAAGCATATGAGGTTGGTGACAGGTATGTCAGGGTAGTGGCTCTGCAAGTGCTCAGGTTTCAGAGAGAGATTGAAGAGAAATTCTTTGTTTCTGACTTTTCAGAGCATGAACTGAATTCCAGGGTATATATGTGAGTGTTTAACTTTGGCCTCCCGTGATGAAGGCTAGGTGATGTGCTATTTACCAAAGAGTATGTTGCCTTTTTGTCTTCAAAGTCAGAAATTACAGGTTTGTTCATGACTTAAATAATGTCTCAAGACTACCTTACAGAGATGTAACTTTATGTCATAATTTTTTTATAATATCATGTACACAACAAGCCAACATAGGGAGGTTTCCAATTACTCATGCAAAATATTTCAAAATTTTCTATTTCTAATTTAGAAGCGTCCTATACTGTGTTACAGTTTCTTTATCACAGCAGGTGGGTACAATGCCAAGTTCTGGAAGTTGTTTAGTACATTCTATTTATCAGTTTTCAACTTCATATATTATGAGTGAGTTGTACATATGCAGTTTGAAAGCATTATAGAAAGCATAATGGTGTTGAGAGCATTATAAAAGCATACATAATAGTGACTGATCTCCATGTGACTTGAGAATATTATATAGGCATACATAACAGGAATAAAAGAGGTATGCATCCTCTTCATTTTCTTCCTCATTCTTTCCAAATTAAGTTTTAATTATTATTAACAATTATATATTATATGTTGTTTTTGTTGTTATGTGCCGTCGAGTCGGCCCCAACTCATAGTGACCCCTCCTTGGGTTTCTGAGGCAGTATCACTACGGAAGTAGGATTGCCCAACCTTCCTTCCGAG
>NW_006922027.1:889995-900423 GCF_000298275.1 Orycteropus afer afer | reverse complement strand
CCAGCCTTCTGGTTAGCAGTCAAGTGCTTTAGCCACTATGCTACCAGAGCTCCTTATATATTATATATATATGTATATATAATTTTTAAATAAGTAAACAATGAATTATTTATGAACAACTTTTTTTTATGAAGGAGAAGAAAGTTGAGGTGATCTTTAAGAACAGACAACAGTGAAGGAGGGTGTCAGGCAGCTTTTGGTGTTCCTCTGCAAGGAAAAAGGAGGTAGCTGTCCTGGGGCCAGGGACACTGGTGCTCATATGTCAGGTCTGGTGTCAGCTGGCCACATGAGGTCCAACTGTGCCCATCACTCTCTAACTCCTCATTCACTGGCTATGGTGGAAGTATTTACACCACAGTAATTAGCAAATCAGGAGTTTCTGGGAGACAAATGATTAAGTACTGGACTATTAGCTGAAAGATTGGTTATTTAAATGCACCCAGAGCTCACCTCAGAAGACAGCCCTCATGATCTGCTTCTGAAAGCTTTGAAAACCCTATGGATCAGTATGCTGCATACATAGGGTCACTATGGGTTAGAATTGAGTCCAAGGCAATTAACAACAACAATCTGCAAATGCTATAAATTAAGACTTCCCCCCTGAGTATACTAGTTGTTAGACATCTGCCAGTGCATCATTGAGTGTGCAAGGGCCTCTTGTTCTTCTGTTTCCTGTTCCTCTTATTTGCCAGGGAAAGCAACATGGGCCAAACCAATAAAACCAAACCAACTGCCATTGAGTTTATTTCAACTCAAAGAGACCCCCATTGAGTTTCCAAGTGATAAATCTTTACAGAAGTAGATTGCCGCATCTTGTTTCCATGGAGTGGCTGGTGGGTTTGCACTGCCAACCTTCTTGTTAGTGGTCAAATGCCTTAGGCACTGTAAAACCAGTGCTCTTAACATGGGCCAGGGATAGTGAAAAAAAGTTGTTGCACTATCTCCATCCCAAGTGTCTGGTTCCTGCTATGTGTAAAGAGCAAACCTTCCCTATTCACTTTCCTCTGGGTTTTAATTTGGAACCTTCTGTGGAATCACAAGAAATAGAGTGATCGTGAGCTTGCATCCAGTCTGAAAATTTCCCTGTTTTTTATTACTGCTGTTGCTGCCAAATGGACTTATACAGAACAATCTCAAGTGACCCAACTCATTACCTGATGCATGTGAAATGGAGGGGAACATAAAAAACATCCTGTGGCATTTTTTTTTTACGATAGGGAAAAGTGAAGGTTTGTAGAAGTTTAAATTCTCCTCCAAATTCTACCAGGTAGTTGACAGCGTTATCTGTGACTGGTCCTGGGGGCAAATTTTTCTGGCAGTGGGTGAATGTTCTGCCAGGGTGCCTGCTGTTTTTGCTTTTGGGTTCTCTAGTTCTCATTTCTTCTCCTGTCACCTTCTGCAGTAATTATAGTGCCACTCACAGGACACCTGTAAATGGGCCTGGGACTTCATATTTTGTCCCCACAACCACTGTGGATGGTGGGTCCCCTGATGAGACAACCAAGACACTACCTGTGCTTGGGTCTTTGCTTTGCAGAATGTTTTTTGGGCATTTTTCATATTTGAGTGTCTTGACTGATTTATGTTCTCACTGCAGCTTCTCTCTGCTAAAGACCAAGGTTGCAAACTCAAATGGAATTTCATACTTGGTTTATAAATCCATCAGCCCTATTTCCTGAGTTTGTGATCACTCAGTGATAGTAAGTAGCAAGCACACTGAGCAAAGTTCCATCACCATTAAATGAGATTTAGCAGCTACAGGAGAGCCAGGGTTAGAAGAGTCTGTCAGGAGAGGACCACATGGCTCTGCACTCCCTGACTGCACTAGGAGGAGTCTTTATTGCCATGTTCCCTTCTGTGAAACTGATCTTTTCTCTCTTCCCTCTTCCATCTTTAAGAACTGGATTGCTGAAGAAAATTCCACATTCTAGAGAATGCGCTGATGGAAAGATGAATCTCTTCTAAGTCTGCTTCTAACTTCCTATCTGTTACAGGTTTAGAGAAAGCAGTGGCTTTGCTGATGAAACATTTTGCATCTGTCCAGCCTCACAGCCCCATGCCAATATGATTGCTTGGTTTATTATTTATGATTGCTGTTGCTGCCATATTGTGCCATATTTTTCTGTAGGTCCTTCTGCAGTGGATTCGTGGAGACTCATTGGATCAGGCAGCCAGGGTGCCACAAGAGATGGAAGAGCCCCATTTCCAACTTGTCTTTGGCAGGTTCTCTAAAAATGCAGCATCTGACATTCCTTCCCTTGCTGAATTAACAGAAGGTGAGGAAAAATCAAGTCATCAGTGAGATTGAAGCATTGCCCAAAATAGCATGCCAAGGGAGCACAGTGTTAGTGTGACTGTTGGAAAAAGAGTGGATCATCTTATAAAGTCTTAGCCACCCTCAGATGCCCCTGAGGTGGACAGTGCAAGACACAGTGGTTGTCATTTCTACTTCTATGCCTTGACACAATGCTCCACCAATGTATCTGGGGCCTTTGGAAGGCTATTAGATCAGTTTCTCTGGATCTCCACTCACGTACCCTGAGTAGTTGGGGTAGGCTGGTCATGGGGACTTCTCTCTTCTCTCTATCCCTTCTTTCCCTCCACAAATCTCCCTGCCTCTGTGCAACATTGGGAAATGTAGGGGAAATGTGTGTAACAGGGGCTGGGAATCAGCATAAAAGAGACCTGGAGAGACAGAAGGAGGGACCTAATGGTATGGCAGAAAGAGAGGAAGAGGGCAGTGAGGGAGAGGGACAAGGTGTGAGAAAGGGGGAGGCAAGCACAGAGGAAAGGAGAGACAGAGAAGTCTGCAGTGTTCTTGCAGACCAGCCAATTGGGAAGCCTTCTTCCTGCTAACAGCAGGGGCTCAGTCTTCTTCAGATCCAGGAAGGGCAGTATTTGGCTCCTGGCTGTCCCTCTGGAAGGAGCTGCTTCACCATCATGTTCTGGGTTCTGTGGCCTGGCTCTTGCTGTTTAGACAATGATCACTCATCCCACTCCCTTGCTCTCTGCAAAAATGGAATCCCTAGGTGGGTGGGGTCTGACCCTCTCTTACTTCACAAAGGAGAAGGAGAATTACCATCAATATCAACAGTCCAAGGCTGATTCCTATGAGGCAGAGGTCAGACATGTTTCCACCCTCTAAACTTTTTACCAATTTTGACACCAACTGCCCCTCCCATGGCACTCTACTTCTCTGCTGGGTTAGGTGATTTTTTGCAGTGGCCACATAGACCTCACAGGCAATACTTATGATTGTGAGGTTTATTAGGGAAGTAACAAGTTACAATTCAGGATCAGAAATGACTCAGGATACAGTTCTTCCATCAGACAATCTCTTCTCAGCAGTGTGCACAGGCATGCTTCTCTCTCTGGCCCTTGACCTTGGCCCCATGGCCCAGCTGCCTCTGTCCTGATTGGCCAAGGGTTGCAAAGCTCTTTTAGTTCTGCTAATAAGTTGTCCAAACATGCAATCAAGATCTATTTATTATTACTGGTGATTGGAACACAAAAGTTGGAAACAAAGAATCATTGTTGTTGTGTTGCTAGGTGCCATTGAGTCGGACCTGATTCATAGCTACCCCTCCTTGGGTTTCTGAGGCAGTATCAGTATGGAAGTAGATTGCCCCATCTTCCTTCCGAGGAGTGTGGCTGGTGGGTTTGAACCGCCAACCTTCTGGTTAGCAGTCAAGTGCCTTAGCCACTATGCTACCAGAGCTCCCAAGAATCATTGGTAGTTGGAAAATATTGCATTGGTGCTAGAAATGATGTCAGAGATTACATGATTACGTCAGAGATTACAGAGAATTTTGTTAGACCAATGACTTATACATTACAAATACCTTTTTTCAACATCATAAACTGTGCCTATTCAAGTGGACCTTACCAGATGGAATACACTGGAATCAGATTGACTATGATTGTGAAAAGAGGCAATGGAAAAGCTCAATATCATGAGTCAAAACAAGGCTAGGGACTGACTATAGAATAGACCATCAATTGCTCATATTGAAGTTCAAGTTGAAGCTGAAGAAAATTAAATCAAGTCCACAATATGGCATTGATTATATCCTACCTGAATTTATAAACCATCAGAAGGATAGATTTGATACAGTGAACACCAATGACTGAAGGCCAGATGAGTTGTGTGATGACACTGAGAACATTATACATCAAGAAAGCAAAAGGTCATTGAAAAGACAGGAAAGGAAGAAAAGACCAAAATGGATGTCAGGTGAGACTCTGAAATTTGCTCTTCAGTGGAGAATGTTGTTGTTGTTGTTATGTGCCGTCGAGTCAGCCCTGACTCATAGCGACCCCTCCTTGGGTTTCCGAGGCAGTATCACTACGGAAGTAGGATTGCCCAACCTTCCTTCAGTGGAGAATAGGTAAAGTGAATGGAAGAAATGATGAAATAAGAGAATTGAACAGAAGATCCCAACCGGTGGCTTGAGAAGACAAAACAAAATTTATATGCAAAGACCTAGAGTTAGAAAACCAAAAAAGAACATGCTCGGTGTATCTCAAACTGAAATAACTGAAGAAAGAATTCAAGCCTAGAGTTGCAATACTGAAGGATTCTATGGGCAAAATATTGAATGATGTAGGAAACATGAAAAGAAGATGGAAGGAATACACAGAGTCATTGTTCAAAAAGAATTGTGGATGTTCAAGTATTTCAGTAGGTAGTATATGATCAGGAACCAAAGATGTTGAAGGAAGAAATCCAGGCTGCACTGGAAGGAATTGGTGAAAAACAAGGCTCTGGAATTCCCAGTGAAGTCTAGAATACCCAGTGACATGTTTGAACAAATGGATGCAGTGCTGGAGATGCTTACTTGTTTATGCCAATAAATTTGGAAGACAGCTATCTACCCTACTAACTGGAAGAGATTGATATATGTGCTCATTCCAAAGAAAAGTGATCCAACAGAATGTGGAAATTACCAAACAATATTATTCATATCACATGCTAGTAAAATTTTGCAGAAGATAGTTCAAAAAATGGTTGCAGCAGTACATTGACAGAGAACTTCCAGAAATTCAAGCTGGATTCAGAAAGGGATATGGAATGAGAAATATAATTGCTGATGTCAGTTGTGTCTTAGCTGAAAGCAAAGAATACCAGAAAGATGTTTACCAGTGTTTTATTGACTATACAAAGGCTGTGTGTCTGTGTGAATCATAACAAATTATGGGTAACATTCTGAAGAATGGGAATTCAGAACATTTGATCATACTCATGAGAAATTTGTACATAGACCAAGAGGCTGCTGTTCAAACAGAGCAAGGAGATATTACCTGGTTTAAATTCAGGAAAGGTTGTGTTTTTCACTATACTTATTTAAGATATATGCTGAATGAATAATCCTAGAACCTGGACTATATGAAGAAGAATGTGGCATCATGATTGAAAGAAGACTTATAAACAACCTGGAACATGTACATGGCACAACCTTGCTTGTTCAAAGCAAAGACGACTTGAAACACTTACTGATGAAGATCAAAGACTACAGTTTCCAGTGTGTATTATGCCTCAACATAAAACAAAAGTCTTCACAAGTGAACCAATAAACAATATCATGATAAATGGAGAAAAGATTGAAGTTCTCAGGGATTTCATTGTACTTATATCCACAATAAACAACTATGGAAGCAGCAGTCAAGAAATCAGATACTGGAAAAGAACCACATGATCATATCAATTGATGCAGAAAAGGCATTTGATAAAATCCAACACTCATTTATGATAAAAACTTAGAGAAAAATAGGAATAAAACGAAAATTCTTTAGCATAATAAAGGGGATATATGTAAAATCAACAGCCAACATTATTAAATGGAGACAGACTGAAAACATTCCTCTTGCCAACAAGAACTAGACAAGGATGCCCTCTACCACTACTTCTATTCAACATTGTACTGGAAGTCCTAACCAGGACAGTAAGGCGAGAAAGGGAAATGAAAGCCATCCAAATTGGTAAGGAAGAAGTAAAACTATCCATATTTGCAGATGATATGATCCTATAAATAGAAAACCCAAGAGACTCAGCAAGAAAACTACTGGAAATAATTGAAATATTTAGCATAATAGCAGGATACAAGACCAATATACAAAAATCAGTGGATTCCTCTACACCAGCAAAGAGATTGCTGAAAAAGAACTAAGAAAATCAATACCATAAAGGCAACTGCCACAACAAATTGTTTTAGAAGTATATGACCCGGGAGAATACAGCTAACCTTCAGAACTGTGAATTAATAAGATGTCATTTTACATGGAGCTCCAAAATATCATAGACAATTACTAAAACTAAAATAGATATAGGAAGATAAAATACTTGGGATATATCTTAGCAGGGACACAAACAACCTATACAAAGAAAACTACAAAACACTACTTCAAGAAAATATAAGAGATCTACATAAATGGAAGAACATACCATGCTCATGGATAGGAATACTGAATATTGTGAAAATGTCAGGACTACTCAAAGAAATCTATAGATTCAATGCAATCCTGATCCAGATTCCATCAATATTCTTTAATGACATGGAAAAACCAATTACTAATTATATATGAAAAAGAAAGAGCCCTCAAATAAACAAAGCACAACTGAAGAAGAGGAAAATAAGAGGTCTTACACTCTTAGATCTCAAAACCTACTACTACACAGCCACAGTTGGTATAATGGCAGATACATAGACCAATAGGACAGAATTGAGAACCCAGAAATAGATCCATCACTCTTTGATCAGCTGATCTTTGACAGAGGGCCCAAATCCATTAAATGAGGAAGAAAAAAGTAACTCTAGGTGGATCAAAGACTTAAATGTGAATCCTAAAACTATAAAGTTCATCAAAGAAAAAATAGAGGCAAATTTAGGGGCTATATGGGATTAATAGACTACCAAACATAAGTAAAAATGCACAAACAGCAGAAAATATACTAGATGACTGGGACCTTCTGAAAATTAAATTCTTATGTGCATCAAAAGACTTCTCCAAAGGAATAAAACGAAAACCTACAAATTGGGAAAAAATGTTCAGCAATGACTTATCTAACAAAGGACTCATCTCAAAAATTCATAGAAAACTCAACACCTCAACATCATAATGACAAACAATCCAATTAAAAAATGGGCAGAAGACTTGAGCAGACACTTCACCAAAGAAGACATTCAGGCAGCCAACAAACACATAAAGAAGTGTTCATGATCATTAGCCATTAGAGAGATGCATATCAAAACAACAATGAGATACCATCTGGCCCCAGCACTAATAGCAAAGTTCAACAAGACAGAGAATAACAAATGCTGGCAAGGATGTGGAGATATTGAGACTCTCATACACTGCTTGTGGGTCTGTAAAATGATACAATCACTGTGGAAATGGTATAGTGATTCCTTAAAAAGTTGGAAATAGAAATACCATTTGATACAGCAATTCCATTACTAGGTATATATCTTAAACAAGTGAGAGCTAGAATTCAAAATGGAGTCTCGCCAGTGAGCAGCACACTTTTTTTCCCCTCTGGCAACTAAGGACTTTGAAAACTGAGTACAACAGTTTGAATTAGGAACTTTGATGCTCTGAACAGCTCACTGAATCAGAGTGCACCAAACACAGAAGAGCAGAATTAGAGGATAGGCACAGGGAGATTATTTAGGAAAGAGCTACTGGTGGAGCATGCATGGGCACCCATGAGAGACCATTGGAAACTTTCCTGGGGTAGTCACTGTCTGCCAGGCAAGGGCAGCCACCTGAGATCCCCAAGCCAAGAAGGAAGTCACCTTATAGCAGCATACCAGTAACCACTACAATAATCCAGCAGGCAGCAGCAGAGACCTGCCTCCAGCAGCTGATTTTGTCAGTAATTTGGGTCGCCTGAGTGCAGGTGGGCACAGGCACCACTGCTGAGATTCAGGTGGAGATCTGACTATTGCGCCAGAAAGGCTAGCTTCCTCCCCTCCCAGTAGATCACAGAGCGGGCTTGGTTAGACTGGGAGACACTGTGCTTTTCTTTGCCATGGATATTGGGACCGTAGATCACTAGCAGGTACTCCCCTGACTCCAACACAGCTGAAATTGCATGCATCTTTGGCGACGCAGGTGGGTGGTATCACAGACAAACTCCAGAACCGGCCCTTAGCGGTCTGGCGGGATTGCGTCAGCACTGCAGGCAGATGGGGCATGGAGAGCAAAGAAACCGCAGGTGAGTGCGGTCCTGGGAATTTTGCCTTGGAGCCATGCTTTGGCACTGTGGGGCCACAGAGGCGGGGTCTTTGAGTGTGCCTGAAATAGGTGGAAATTTGCAACCCTCTAACAATAGGAATCTTTCTTGTGGTTCAGCTGTGGTCTTGCAAATAAATATGCCATCAATAATAGCCTGCTCAAAGCCCTAGAGACCTATCATAGCAACACCAAGCTTTCCTTCTGCTCCCAACTTCTCTGCCAATAACTTCACTCATTCAATAGAAGAAACCATATTCAGCCAATTAACATAAAACCTCCCACTTCAAACTCTAAACTTCCTTTACGAAAAACAGAAACACATATCCACACTACACACAGTAATTCCACCATAACAAAGAAAACAGCAGAGTGACCCAACACACCTGAATCAATAATAAAATAAAACAAACCAGCTTCAGCTTTTCAAAATATTAAACCATAAAAACAAGACAAAACAAATCAACATCTAGAGACAACCTAAAGAGACAGCACTCTACCAGATTCCAAGGGCTTAAGAAGAGGTTCTGCTTTCCCGAAACCCCAAGAACTCTCCAGACCTGCACTACACTATTGAAAAGCTCCTAGTTTACTCCTTTTATTTTTCTTTTTCTTTTCCTTTCTTTATTTTTTTCCTTTCATGGTTAACCCCGTTCCTTGCTTTTTTTTTTTTTCCTGTTTGCTAGTTTGTTTTCTTTCTTCACTATTCTCCTTCTCTACCTTTTTTCTCTTAGTGACCTATCCCCAGATATTGCATATTTACCAGTTTTCTTCTTTTCTCCACTTTTTATTTTTTTGGGTTACTGTTCCTGTGTGATTTCAGGGTGTATTTTTTGTCCATGTGCTTTTAGTTTTTTCAGTCATTATTCAATTGTAATTTTTGCCTGAGTGTGAGACAGCAACAGTCCCCATAAGATACAAGTACACCCAAACCTCCTGAAACTTCACTTACTGAGCAAGAGCCAGCATCTCCTTCTCCACCAATGGGCCAATGATAAAAAAAAAAAAAAACACCAAGAAGTGCCTGAATCACCCTTGGCTGCTCTTCACAAACAATTAACAGAGATCTTGATACAATACCGCAATGCCTCAGAGACAACAAATCATTATAGTCCACACAAAGAAGCAAAACAAAATGGTAGAAACAAGGGAGTGGGATACAGACCCAGAACACATCCCTGAAGAAGAAAAAACATTGGAACTCTCTGATAAGGAATTCAAAAGAATTATATTTAGGTATCTTCAAATGATTGAGAGACAGAACAAAGAAAACACAGAAAAAAATCTTAGAAGAAATTTGAAAGAAAATACAAGAACAAAATGACAAAATTATAAATGATTCTAAATCAACAGATAGAAATCCAGAAGATTAATACTAAATTGTTAGGAATAGATAACACATTGGAAGGGCAAAGGGGTAGAATTGATGCAATGGAAGACAGAAATAATGAGATTGAAGACAAACCCCTGAATACTTTTTTGGAAAGGGATCAGTCAGAAAAAAAAAATCAAAACAAAATGAAGAAAGCCTAAGGTTTATGTGGGATACAATCAAAAGAACTAATCTACGTGTCATCGGAATTCCAGAACAAGAAGAGAAAAATAAAACCACTGAGAAAATCATCCAAGATTTGCTGGAGGAAAACTTCCCTGATATGATGAAAGAGGAGAACATATCCATTCAGGAAGTCCAGTGAACCCCAAACAGGATAGACCTCAAAAGAAAATCACTGAGACATTCCATCATCAAACTCATTAAAACCAAGGACAAAGACAGAAACCTGAGAGCAGCACGGGAAAAACGAAAAGTTACATACAAAGGCCAGCCAGTAAGAATAAGCTCTGATTTCTCAGCAGAGACCATGCAAGCAAGAAGACAATGAGATGGTATATATAAAACCCTGAAAGAGAAAAATTTTCAACCAAGAGTTATATACCTGGCAAAATTATTCCTCAAATATGATGGTGAAATTAGGAGATTTCCAGATAAGTAGAAACAAAGGGAATTTGTTAAAACCAGACAACCTTACAAGAGACGCTAAAGGGAGTCCTTTGAACAGAGATCCAAAAATAGCAAACGTCATCAGACCATTAATACACAAGATGACATATCCCAGAAACCACAGCTATGGACATAGCCAAAATAAAATGAGCTTACAAGATTGTAAACAGGGAACCAGAGACATCAATTGGCAA
>NW_006922027.1:888332-889734 GCF_000298275.1 Orycteropus afer afer | reverse complement strand
TGATAAACCTTGATATTACAATAAAAAAGAGGACAAGCACAAATACTCAACAAATACTAAAACAACAGCAACAAAGGAAATGATAACAGGATTCATAAACATAATGATCTCAGCACAGAAAATAATAAGGAACAAAGAAACCAGGGACTCCATGAAAAAACACATAACAAAATGACAGCAACCAATTCATACTTGTCAGTAGTTACACTGAATGTTAATGGATTGCAGATTAGATAAGAAAACAAAGCCCATCAATATGCTGCCTCCAAGAGACACATGTTAGAGATAAAGACAAAAATAGACTAAAAATCAAAGGTTGGAAGCAAATGGCAACTGTAAGAGAGCAGGAGTGGCAATATTAATTTCTGATCAAATTGACTTTAAGACAAAAACCACCATGTGATACCACAAAGGAAATTATATAATGATTAAAGGATCAATTGAACATGAAGATATAACCAAAATAAATAGCTATGGACCCAATGAAAGGGCCTCAAAATACATAAATCAGACTTTAAAAGAGATGAAAAGCCAAATAGATGAGTCCACAGTCATAGTGGGAGACTTTAATACACTACTTTCTTTGAAAGATAGAACAACTGGAAAGAAACTCAATAAAGATTCAGAAGAGCTAAATAATACACTCCACCAATTGGGCCTTATAGATATCTACAGAACACTTCACCCAACAGCAACACAATATACATTCTTCTCCAGTGCCCATGGAACTTTTTCCATGATAGACCATATGTTAGGCCATAAAGCGAGCCTTAATAAATTTAGAAACATTGAAATTCTGAAAATCATCTTCTCAGATCATAACACTATGAAATTAGTAATCAACAATAGGAAGATCAGCAGAAAAAGATTAAACACATGGAAACTGAACAATACCCTCTTAGAGAAAGACTGGGTAAGAGAAGAAATAAAAGTAGAAATTCAAAACTTCCTTGAATCAAACAAGAATGAAAACACAACATACCAAAATCTTTGGGACACAGCAAAAGCAATGATCAGAGGCCAATTTATAGAAATACAAGCACACATCAAAAAAGAAGAAAAAGCCAAAATCAACACTTTAAACCAACATCTCCAACAATTAGAGAAAGAACAGGAAGAAAAGCACACAGTCACAAGAAGAAAGGAAATAATCAAGCTTCAGCAGAAATCAATGAAACAGAAAATAGAAGGGCAATAGAAAAAATCAATAGGACCAGAAGTTGGTTTTTGGAAAAGATTAATAAAATTGACAAACTCGTGGCAAATTTAACAAAGGAAAAGAGGGAGAGAATACAGATAACATGAACAAGAAGTGAAATGGGTGACATCACAACAGAACCAACTGAAATAAAAAGGATAATATCAGGATACTATGAAGAACTGTGGGAGCTCTGGTAGCATA
>NW_006922027.1:882398-887685 GCF_000298275.1 Orycteropus afer afer | reverse complement strand
GTCATCCACCACGTTAATGAAACAAAGGAGAAGAACCACATGATCATATCAATTGATGCAGAAAAGGCATTTGGTAAAATCCAACACCCATTCCTGATCAAAACTCTCAGCAAAATAGGAATAGAAGGGACATTCCTCAACATAATAAAGGGCATTTATGCAGAACCAACAGCCAACATTATTCTTAATGGAGAAAGGGTGAAACAATTCCTCTTGAGAACAGGGACCAGACAAGGATGCCCGCTATCAACACTTCTATTCAACATTGTACTGGAATTCCTAGCCAAGGACATAAGGCAAGACAGGGAAATCAAAGGCATCTAAATTGGTAAGGAAGAAGTCAAATTATCTCTGTTTGCAGATGATATGATCCTATACCTAGAAAACCCAAAAGACTCAGTCAAAAATCTAGTGGAACTAATTGAGAGATTTAGCTGCATGGCAGGACATAAGATCAACATCCAAAAATCAGTTGGATTCCTCTATAGCAGCAAAGAGATTGCTGAAGGAATAAGGAATTCAATACCATTTACAATAGCTACCAAAAAAAAAAATAAATAAAATACTTGGGAATAAATCTTACCAGGGACAGAAAAGAACTGTACAAAGAAAGCTATAAAAAAACTACTTCAAGAAACCATAAGAGAACTACATAAATGGAAGAATATCCCATGCTCTTGGATATGAAGATTGAACATTGTGAAAATGTCAGTTCTACCCAAAGCAATATATACATTCAATGCAATTCCAATCCGGATCCCATCAACGTTCTTTGGGGATATGGAAAAACCAATCACTAACTTTATGTGGAAAGGAAGGACACCTCGCATAAGCAAAGCACTATTGAAGAAGAACAAAGTAGGAGGTCTCACACTGCCAGATCTCAAAACCTACTATACAGTCACAGTAGTCAAAACCGCTTCATATTGGTTTAATGAGAGATACATAGACCAATGGAATAGAATTGAGAACCCAGGAATAGATCCATTGACCTGTAGTCAGCTGCTCTTTGACAAAGGGCCAAAATCTATTAAATGGGGAAGAGATTGTTTAATAAATGGTGCTGGCAAAACTGGAGATCCATTTGCAGAAAAATGAAACAAATGTACCTCACACCATACACAAAAACAAACACCAGATGGATCAGAGACTTGAATGTGAAACCCAAAACTACAGAGTTCCTCAAGGAAAAACTGGGGGCAAATTTACAGGCCCTAATATATGGCATAAACAGACTATGATGCATAACTCAAAATTCACAAACGGTAGAAGAGAAACCAGATGATTGGGACCTTCTAAAGATTAAATTTTTATGTGCTTCCAAAGACTTCTCCAAAAGAGTCAAAAGAGAACCTAAAGATTGGGAAAAAATATTTGGTAATGACATATCTGACAAGGGATTTATCTATAGAATTTGTAGAAAACTCCAACACCTCAATAACAAAAAGACAAACAATCCAATTAAAAAATGGGCAGAAGGAATGAATAGACACTTCACCAAGGATGATACTCAAGTGGCCAACAAACTTATGAAGAAATGCTCACAATCACTAGCTATTAGAGACATGCAAATCAAAACAACAATGAGATACCATCTTGCTTATGCACTAGTAGCAATGAGACAGAAAATAACAAATGCTGGTGAGGATGTGGAGAGATTGGGACTCTCATACACTGCTGGTGGTACTGTAAAATGGTACAACCAATGTGGAAAGCAGTATGGCGATTCCTTGAAAAGTTGGAACTTGAAATATCATTTGAACCAGCTATTCCATTACTAGGTATATACTCTAAAGAAGTGAGAGCCATGACAAGAACACACAGCACTATTTACAATAGCCAAAAGATGGAAACAACGTAGATGTCCATCAACTGAGGAATGGATATCCAAACTATGGTACATATATACAATGGAATACTATGCAACCCTAAAGAATAATGTAGAATCTGCAAAACACCACATAACATGGATGAACTTGGAGGACATTGTGCTGAGTGAAATAAGTCAATCTCAAAAGGACAAATATTGTATTAGTCCATTATTGTAATATTCAAGAAACGTTTATCTACGGAAGACCATTTTCTTTGTTGGTTATTAGGGGTGGGAGGGAAGGGTAGGAAATACTGTTAGATAGATAGAGATAAGTTTTGATTTGGGTGAAGAAAAGGGCAATGTACCAAATGTGAGTGATCAATATAGTGGCATTGAGGAAGTGAAAGACATAGAGAAGTACGTGGGAAATACAGACAACAAAGATGCACCCTTTAGCCCATATAGTACGGCGTGGTCAATGAAGGCAAACACGGGTATATGGGTGGATAAATGGGTGGACAGGCTGAAATATTAGGTATGTATATGAAGTGGAGAGTGCACCCAAGAACATGTATAGGGTTGGCAGAAAGTGGTCCAATAACTTTATGTGTATGATCTGAATTCCCAGGTGTATAATGGGGCTGACAAAGGGCAAGGTTGTAGTCACTGCTTGGTCACAGCCAGCTACCCAGAGGGTCCGAGTAGTAGAACCTGTGGGCTCGGGACCATGGTCACAGAGGACATCAAGCTCAATTGGCATAACATACTACACAAAACATTGTTCCACCTCCTACTGTGGTGAGTAGCAACTGACATCTTAAAAGCTTGCAAGCTGACAGCTAGATGCAATGATGGGTCTCTCCTTGTCCAGAGCCAAGAAGAATGAAGAAAACACAAAATGCATGGAAACAATTAGTCCTAGCGACTGGTAAACCATCCAATCTGCCGATCTGCAGCCTATACTACTATGAGACCAGAAGAAATAGATGGTTCTCGGGTACTACTGTCAACCACTTGGAAGAGGATCTTTGTAGGGGATCCTGGATAGACAGGGAGAATAATGTGGAACAAAACTCAAAATCATTTGGGAAAAAAAAATGCAAGGAACAGGTTTGCTGGCCCAAGGGAGCCTGGTGTAACCACTGAGACTATGGCTCCTAGCTACCCTTCAGGTCTGGAATTGAACGTACACCTGTGGCTTCCAGCCACACAATAGACAGGCATATCAGTTGAGCATTTACCTGAGGTAGATACACTCCTTGCAGAGAATAAGCATGAGAGAAAGAAGGGCTGCTCAGGCACAGGGAGACAGCTCAGGGAGTAGGAGTGAATGGAGAGATGGACACAGGGAAGAGGTAACTATTGGGAGGAAGTGGGAGGGGAGATGTTGCATTGTGGTAAATTGTGGTCAATGTCATGAGACTAAGTGTATGTGAACTGCTGTATGGAAAGTGTTATTTGCTCTGTAAATTTTCACCCAAATCACACACACACACACAAAACTCATGTAAACATTACATTTAACTCCTGATACACTCTTGATTTATATTAACTTAAATATAATTTTAAAAGTTAGAATTCCAATATAAGGAACCTAGAAATTCAAAATATTGCCCACAAATCGTAAAGTATTATTTATGGTCCAAGGAAATGTACTGTTAATATCCTGTCTTTCCAAGCATCACCAGGCACGACATCACTTATCAAATTAAATAGCACCACTGCCTTCAGTGAGAAGGATCTATCTAGTTAGTCTGTATCAGAACTTTTTGTAAGATTAAAATAAAATACAATTTCTTACTAAAAAAAAAAAAAAAAAAGAAGTGAGAGCTAGGACAAAAGAGATATATGCATATCCATGTTCATCACAGAACTATTCATAACAGCAAAAAGATGAAAACAACCTAAGTGCTCATCAGTGGAGGAATGGATAACCAAACTATAGTACATACACACAATGGAATACTATGCAACACTAAAGAATAATGTAGAATCTGCAAAATACTTTATAAGGTGGATGAATTTGGAGGACATTATGCTGAGTGAAATAAGTTAATCACAGAAGGACAAATAATTGTATTAGTTCACTATTGTAAGAAGTCAAGGAAAGGCTTACATATGGAAGGAAACTTTCTTTGTTGAAAGACATAGAGAAGTACGTGGGAAATACAGACAACAAAGATGCACCCTTTAGCCCATATAGTACGGCGTGGTCAATGAAGGCAAACACGGGTATATGGGTGGATAAATGGGTGGACAGGCTGAAATATTAGGTATGCATATGAAGTGGAGAGTGCACCCAAGAACATGTATAGGGTTGGCAGAAAGTGGGATGGGATGAGAGAGGAGGGAAAATTGCTAAATAGTTAAGAGGCAAATACTGATTTGGGTGAAGGGATAGATGAAATCCAAAAGCAAGTGACAACACAATAACACTAAGGAAAGAGAAGACACAGAGAGGTGCACAAGAGGTAAAGATAACAAAGATAAACACTTTTACATACACAGTACTGCATTATCAGTAACAAAACATTAATATACAAATCGATACATAAGTAGACTGGCTAAATGATCATGTATATCTAGGCAAAAGGAATATACCTTTGAGCATATGTAAGTTTGGCAGGTGATATTTCTGCATACATGTTTATATGTGGTATAAGAATGTTCATATATAATAGCGCTAACGGGGGGAAATTTATGATAACTTCTTGGCCACTGTCAACCACCATGAAGGAGTGACTTGTTGGGCCCATGGGTTCAGAACCATGCTTGCTGGGGACATCAAGCTCAATTGTCATGACATATAACACAAAAATATTGTTCTACATCCTACTTTGGTGAGTAGTGACTTGGTTCTTAAAAGCTCCCCTACCACACATAGAGGGTGTATTTTACTTCCCTGGGCTGTCTCAGGAAATGGCTGGTATGGAAAGATACTTTCAAATATTAACTATGAGAAAACAGTTGTGATTGGAGGATAGATGAGTGTATAAATACACAGTATATTTCTGCCTCTCCTCTGTCTGAATAGTTTCCAGCTGTTTCCTCTGTTATGAACTAATTAATCTTAGATTCTGAGGCATTTATACAAAGATTCAGAGGGAGTCATGTTGATTACTATTATTTTCTGTTATATTGTGTCTTGAGCATTGGGTAAAAGCTATTCCCAGATGATGCAACAGGGTTGGATATAGGTCTTCTAGCACCAGAACCACAAGTGTACATTTTTCTGTTTCTGTTAGTCATTCACATATGTTCACACTGAAAGCTGGCCTTGAGGACTCTTCACTACAGACAACTTTATTTATTTATTTTGCTTTTTTTTTTTTTTTAATTTATTGTGATATGGGTGAAGATTTACAGAGCAAATTGACTTTCCATACAGCAGTTCACATATACTTTGTCTCATGTCATTGACCACAGTTTACCACAATGCAACAGCTCCCCTCCCACTTCCTCCCCATAGTTAAA
>NW_006922027.1:877840-879478 GCF_000298275.1 Orycteropus afer afer | reverse complement strand
TGTTGTTGTCTCCCACTCAGTTAGACACAAATTACAATTGAATAACCATCAAAAAACTAAAAGCCCATGGATAAAAACACCCCATGTAGTCACACAGGAACAGTAACCAAAAAAAGAGAAAAGGGGAAAAAAAAGAGGAAAAAACAAGCAAACCTGCAATATCTGGGGACAGAGCACTAAGAAGAATACAGACAGCTTTAAATGTCTTGCTCAGCATCCAAATGACAAGTGCTATATTTCCCTTTGCACTTAAAAAATAATAGCTCTAGCTCATAGCAGTGGGCTCATGCCTCATGTGCCTTTGAAGGGTAACTGGGCTGCTGAACAATGAGATCCTGCAGGTACTGAGGAAATCAGTGTTTCCTGAAGCTGTTTTCTCTTTCTGGTACAGGAACTGTGGGTTACAGTTTGTAGAAGTCTTTGAGAAATCATGAATATCCAAGAATGCACTTTTGAACAGTTTCTGAGTACTTGGAAGAGCAAGATCACTTAGACCACATTTATATTTCAGTGATTTGAAGACATATGTGTGCTGATCATATTTCCCAATGGTACAGTCTAGAAGAGAGTACATTTAATGAAGGAGCCAAGTTTAAAAACAATGAGTTAGCTATGAAGATGAGTAGAAACTGAGGTAGAGGAAAATGGAATAACTGCTTTTAAAAACAATTCCATGAGAGTAATATGGGAAAGCTCTATTTTTTTAAAAATATATTTTATTAAAATATAATTTATTTATTAAATATATTTATTATATATTTATTAAAATATAATTTATGTACAGTGAAATACACAAAGTGATACATGTCAATGCTTTTGTGTGTGTGTGTGTGTGTGTGTGTGTGTGAAGTGTTCCTTCCCCTCCCATCTCACCCCTGGTAACCATCAAAGAAAGTTTCCTTCCATATATAAACGTTTTCTTCACTTTTTTTTTGTGATTTGGAAATTTACAATTTTGAAAATTTACAGAGCAAATTCACTTTCCATACAGCAGTTCACATACACTTTGTCTCGTGACATTGACCACAATTCACGATAATACAACAGCTCCCCTCCCACTTCCTCCTGACAGTCACCTCTTCCCTGTGTCCATCCCTTCATGCACCCCTGCCCCCTGAGCTGTCTCCTTCTGCATAAACAGCCCTTCTTTCTCCCATGATTGTTCTCTCCAAGAAGTGTATCTATCTCAGATAAATGTTCAACTCCTATGCCTGTCTTTTACTTGGCTGGAAGCCATGGGTGTGGGTTCAATTCCAGATGTGAAGAGCATTTAGGGTCCATAGTCTCAGTAGTTCCATGAGGCTCTAGGCTCTACCAAACCAGCAAACCTGGTCCCCCTTTTTTGTTCCAAATGGTTTTGAGTTTTGTTTCACATTGTTCTCCCTCTCTATCCAGGATCTCCTACAGAGATCCCCCTCCAAGGGTTGATAGTGGTAACTGGGGACCATCTTGTTCTTCTGGTCTTGTAGTCATATAGGCTGTGGCTTTCATGGTGTACCAGTCGCTAGGCCTAATTGTTTCCAGGAATCTTTGGTTTTCTTCATTTTTCTTTGCTCTGGATGAGGAGAGACCCATCGTTGCATCTAGATGGCTGCTTGCAAGCTTTTAAGATCCCAGTTGCTACTCACCAAAGTAGGA
>NW_006922027.1:876118-876810 GCF_000298275.1 Orycteropus afer afer | reverse complement strand
CATACTGCTTTCCACAGTGGTTGTACCATTTTACAGTCCCACCAGCAGTATATGAGAGTCCCAATCTCTCCACATCCTCACCAGCATTTGTTATTCTGTGTCTTGTTGAACTTTGCTACTAGTGCTGGAGCAAGATGAATCTCATTGTAGTTTCAATTTGCATCTCTCTAATGGCTAATGAAGGAGCTGTGGTGGTGTAGTGCCTAAGGCATTTGACTGTTAACCAGATGACTGGCAGTTCAATCCCACCAGCCACTGCTCAGAAGGAAGGTAGGGCAATCTATTTCTGTAGTGACACCACCTCGCAAACCCAAGGAAGGGCCACTATGAGTCAGATCCGACTCGACGACAGTGAGTTTGGTTGGTTTGGGAACTCTAGTAGCATAGTGCCTAAGGCACTTGACAGCTAACCAGAAGGCTGGGGGTTCAAACCCACCAACCAGTCCTCAGAAGGAAGGCTGGGCAGTCTACTTTCATAGTGATACCACCTCGGCAACCCAAGGAGGGGTCACTATGACTTGGGTCCAACTCCATGGCACATAACAACAACAACAATGGCTAGTGACCGTGAGCATTTCTTCATATATTTCTTGGCTGCCTGAATATCATCCTTGGTGAAGTGTCTATTCATGTCTTCTGCCCATTTTTTAATTGGATTGTTTGTCTTTTTGTTATTGAGGTGTTGGAGTTTT
>NW_006922027.1:856696-875358 GCF_000298275.1 Orycteropus afer afer | reverse complement strand
ATTCCCAAGTATTTTATTTTTTTGGTAGCTATTGTAAATGGTATTGATTTCCTTATTTCTTTTTCAGCAATCTCTTTGCTGTTGTAGAGGAATCCAACTGATTTTTGGATATTGATCTTATATCCTGCTATAATGCTAAATCTCTCAATTAGTTTCAGTAGATTTTTGACTGATTCTTTTGGGTTTTCTAGGTATAGGATCATATCATCAGCAAATAGGGATAGTTTGACTTCTTTCTTACCAATTTGGATGCTTTTGATTTCCCTTCCTTGCCACATGGCCCTGGCTAGGACTTTCAGTACAATGTTGAATAGAAGTGGTGATAGAGGGCATCCTTCTCTGGTTCCTATTTGCAAGAGGAATGGTTTCAGTGTCTCTGTATTGAGTATAATGTTGGCTGTTTGTTTTGCATAGATGCACTTTATTATGTTGAGGATTGTCCCTTCTATTCCTATTTTGCTGAGAGTTTTGATCAGGAATGGGTGTTGTATTTTACCTTTTCTGCATCAATTGATATGATCATGTGGTTCTTCTCCTTTTCTTTATTTATGTGGTGGATGACATTGATTGTTTTTCTAATGTCGAATCATCCTGGCGTACCTGATATGAACCCCACTTGGTCATAATGAATGATTTTCTTGATATGTTGTTGGAGTCTGTTGTCTAGGATTTTGTTGAAGATTTTTGTATCTATATTCATGATGGATATTGGTGTGTAGTTTTCCTTTTGAGTGATGTCTTTGCCTGGTGTTTGGTATCAATGTTATGCTTGTTTCATAAAATGACTTAGGGAGGATTCCATCCTTTTCTATGTTTTGGAATACTTTGAGCAGTAATGGTGTCAGTTCTTCTCTGAATGTTTGGTAGAATTCTCTGGTGAAACTGTGTGGGCCAGGACATTTTTTAGTTGGTAATTTTTTTAATGACCTGTTCAATTTCTTCTTTTGTTATGGACCTGTTCCACTTTTCCACATCAGTCTGTGTTAGTTTGGGTAAGAGGTGTGTTTCTAGAAATCTGTCCATTTCTTCCAGTTTTCAAATTTGTTAGAGTATAGTTCTTCATAGTATCCCGATATTATCCTCTTTATTTCAGTTGGTTGTGTTGTGATGTCACTCATTTTGTTTCTTATTCATGTTATTTGTATTCTCTCCCTCTTTTCCTTTGTTAAATTTGCCAGAGGTTTGTCAATGTTATTGATCTTTTCAAAAAAACAACTTCTGGTCCTATTGATTTTTTCTATTGCCCTTCTGTTTTCTGTTTCATTGATTTCTGCTCGAATCTTTATTATTTCCTTTCTTCTCGTGACTGTAGGGTTTTCTTGCTTTTCTTTTTCTGAATGTTGAAGATGTTGGTTTAAAGTGTTGATTTTGGCTCGCTCTTCTTTCGTGATGTATGCACTCATTGCTTTAAATTGGCCTCTGGTCACTGCTTTTACTGTGTCCCAAAGATTTTCGTATGTTGTGTTTTCATTCTTGTTTGATTCATGGAATTTTTTAATTTCATTTTTTATGTCTTCTCTTAGTCAGTCTTTCTTAAGGAGGGTATTGTTTGGTTTCCATGTGTTTACTCTTTTTCCATTGATCTTCCTATAGTTGATTTCTAATTTGATAGCATTATGATCTGAGAAGATGCTTTGCAATATTTCAATGTTTTTAAATTTATGAAGGCTTGCTTTATGGCCTAACACATGGTCTATCATGGAATGCTCCATGTGCACTGCAAAAGAATGTATATTGTGCTGTTGTTGGGTGAAGTGCTCCATAGATATCTATGGGGTCAAGTTGGTGGATTGTTCTATTTAGCTCTTTTGCATCTTTGTTGAGTTTCTTTCCAGTTATTCTATGTTTCATTGAAAGTGGTATATTAAAGTCTCCCACTATCTTTCCTTGACTTTTTACAGTTATGAACTATTATTATATTTGTTCTTCTGTGATTGACTTCTTTCACTCAGTGTAATACCTCCAAGTTCATCCATGTTATGTGGTGTTTTGCATATTCTACGTTATTTTTTAGTGTTGCATAGTATTCCATTGTGTGTTTGTACCATAGTTTGGTTATTCATTTTTCTGTTGATGGGCACCTAGGTTGTTTCCATCTTTTTGCTATTGTAAATAGTGCTGCAATGAACATGGGTATGCATATATCTTTTTTTGTCCTGGCTGTCACCTCTTTAGGATACATACCTAGTAATGGGATTGCTGGGTCAAATAGTGTTTCTAATTCCAGCTTTTTAGGGAATCACCATATTGCTTTCTACAGTGTTTCTATCATTTGACAGGCCCACCAGCAATGTATGAGAGTCCCAATCTACCCACATCCTCTCCAGCATTTGTTATTTTCTTTCTTGTTGAACTTTGCCATTAGTGCTAGGGTGAGATGATATGTCATTGTTGTTTTGATTTGGATCTCTCTTATGACTAATGATCATGAGCATTTCTTCATGTATTTGCTGGCTGCCTGAATATCCTCTTTGGTGAAGTGTCTACTCATGTCTTGTGCTCATTTTTTAATTGGATTGTTCATCTTTTTGTTGTTGAGGTGTTGGAGTTTTCTATCCATTTTAAAGGTAAGTCCCTTGTCAGATATGTCATTGTAGAGTATTTTTTCCTAATCTGTAGGTTCTCTTTTTACTCTTTTAGAGAAGTCTTTGGAAGCACATGGTAATTTAATTTTCAAAAGTTCCCCTTCATCTTCTTGATCTTCAGCTGTTTGTGCATTTTGGGTTATGCTTAACAGTCTGTTTTTGATATCAATTAGGGCACCTAAATTTGCCCTTATTTTTTCCTTGAGGAACTTTATAGTTTCAGATTTCACATTTAAGTTTTTAATCTATCTGGAGTTCGTTTTTGTGTATGGTGTGAGGTACAGATATTGTTTCATTTCTTTGTAAATGGATATCCAGTTTTGCCAGCACCATTTGCTAAAGAGACCAACTCTTCCCCATTTAATGTATTTCAGCCCCTTGTCAAAAATCAGCTGACCATAGGTTGATGGATCTATTTCTTGGTTCTCAATTCTGTTCCACTGGTGTAGGTATCTGTCATTGTACAGTAGCAGGCTGTTTTGACTACTGTGGCTGTATAGTAGGTTTTGAAATCCAGGAATGTGAGACCTTCTATTTTGTTCTTCCTCTTCAGTAGTGCTTTGCTTATTTGAGGTCCCTTTACTTTCCATGTAAAATTAGTGATCAGTTTTTCCATATCTTTGAAGAATGTTGATGGAATCTGGATTGGGACTGCATTGAATGTATAAGTTGCTTTGGGCAGTATTGACATTTTCACAGTGTTCCATCTTCCTATCCATGAGCATGGTATGTTCTTCCATTTATGTAGATCTCTTATGGTTTCTTGGAGTAGTGATTTTTAGTTTTCTTTGTACAGGTCTTTTGTGTCTCTAGTAAGATTTATTCCCAAGTATTTTATTTTTGGGGTAGCTATTGTAAATGGTATTGATTTCCTTATTTCCTTTTCAGCAATTTCTTTGCTGGTGTAGAAGAATCCAACTGATTTTTATATGTTGATCTTGTATCTCATCACTATGCTAAATCTCTCATTTAGTTTCACTAGGTTTTCGCTGAGTCTCTTGGGTTTTCTATGTATAGGATCATAGCAGCAGCAAATATGGATAGATTGATTTCTTCCTTACCAATGTGAATGTCTTTGATTTCCCTTTCTTGCCTTATTGCCTGTGCTAGGATTTGCAATACAAGTTGAATAAGTGGTGATAGAGGGCATACTTGACTGGTTCCTCTTTGCAAGGGGAAGGTTTTCAATCTCCCTCCATTGAGAACAATGTTGGCTGTTGGTTTTGCATATATGTTCTTTGTTATTTTGAGGAATGTTCCTTCTATTCTTATTTTCCTGAGAGTTTTGATCAGGAATGGGTGTTGGATTTTATCAAATGCCTTTTCTGCATCAATATGATCATATGATTCTTTTCCTGTGTTTTATTTATGACGTGGATGACTTTGATTGTTTTTCTAATGTTGAACCATCCTTGCATACCTGGTATGAACCCCACTTGTTCATAATATATTGTTTTTTTGATATGTTGTTGTAGTCTTTTGGCTAAGATTTTGCTGAAGATTTTTGCATCTATATTCATGATTGATATTGGTCTATAGTTTTCCTTTTGAGTGATGTCTTTGCCTGGTTTTGGTATCAAGGTTATGCTTGCTTCATAACATGAATCTAGAAGGATTCCATCCACTTCTATGTTCTGGAACAGTTTGTGTTGAATTGGTGTTAGTTCTCTGAATGCTTGGTAGAATTCTCCAGTGAAACTGTCCAGGCCAGGACATTTTTTGTTGGTAATTTTTTTAATGACCCGTTCAATTTCTTCTTTTTATTGTGGGTCACTTTAAATTTTCTACCTCAGCTGCTCTTAGTTTAGGTAAGTAGTATGTGTCTAGAAATCTGTCCATTTCTTCTTGATTTTCTAATTTGTGGGAGTAAATTCTTCATAGTGTCTTGATATTATCCTTTTAATTTCTCTTGGTTCTGTTGTGTTGTCACCCATTTCATTTTTCATTCATGTTATTCGTATTCTCTCCCTCTTTTTCTTTGTTAAATTTGCCAGTGGTTTGTCAATTCTATTAATCTTTTCAAAGAACAAACTTCTAGTCTTGTTGATTTTTTCTGTTGTTTTTCTACTTCTGTTTTATTTATTTCTGCTTGAATCTTTACTATTTCTTTTCTTCTGGTGACTGTAAACTTTTTTTGCTGCTCTTTTCCTAATTGTTGGAGATGTTGGGTTAAGGTGTTAGTTCTGGCTCTTTCTTCTTCTTCTTCTTTTGTATTGTTATTTGGGTGAAGATTTACAGAGCAAATTCACTTTCCATGCAGCAGTTTACATATATTTTGTCTCATGACACTGACCATAGTTTACCACAATGCAACAGCTTCCCTCCCACTTTGTCCCCATAGTTACCTCTTCCCTGTGTCCATCCCTCCATGGACTCCTGCCCCCTGAACTGTCTCCCTGTGCATAAGCTGCCCTTCTTTCTCCCATGATTGTTCTCTCCAAGGAGAGTATTTACTTGAGGTAAATGTTCAACTCATATGCCTGTCTTTTGTTTGGCCCTTCTTCTTCTTCTTCTTTTTTTTTTTTTTTTTAAATTTAATTTTATTTTAAGAGCTTGTTTCACATTCAACATTACGTGTACATTTAGTTTCAGTCCTCATTTACCATATCCAACCCTAACCCAGTCTCCTCTCCTCCCTAGCCTGTAGCCCTCCTCCTATGCCCTTTTTATGCACTCCTGTTTGTCCTGCATTTCCTCAATTTGAATGTTGGTCCTCTGGTGTCCCGTGGTCTATTGCTCTAATGGATGTATTACCATAGAGTATCTGGGTGTATCATCCTGGGTTGAGTGGTCTGCGTGTACATCTTATTAACTATTGGGCTGAGAGCCATCCCATAGCGGTGCGTTTTATTCCATGCACAGAATGTATTCCAGGGCCATAGTATTGGGGATCTCGACAGATTTTATCTCACCAATAATTCTGGTCATTATTGAGTTTTTGGATTTTGTTCCACGTTTTCCCTCCCACTCTATCCAGGATCTCCAGATTTTATCCTTTCCTGAGTGGTTGGCATTGGTAGTCGGGCACCATCTAGTTCTTCTGGTCTCAAGGGCAATCGTGTCCTACGGTTGATTGCTTCCATATGCCCCCCCCCTTTTTTTTGCGCTGTTCTTCGCTTCCAATGCTAGGAGACTGTTAGCTGAATCTTAGATGGGCAATGAAAGCTTTTAAGACCCCAGTCGCTACTCACCAATGTAGGATGTGGAGCAAAGCTTTTGTGTATTTTGTTGTGCCAATTGATTCTGTTGTCCCCCAGTATCTTTCTTCTTTTTTGATGTGTGTATTTATTATTATAAATTGATTTCTGATCACTGCTTTTGCTGTGTCCCAAAGATTTTGGTATGTAGTGTTTTCATTCTCATTTGATTCAAGGAATTTTTAGTTAATTTTTAATTTCTTCTATGACCCAGTCAAGGGTGTTATTCAGGTTCCATGTGTTTGCTCTTTGTTTGTTCATCTTCCTATTGTTGATTTCTAATGTTACAGCATTGCGATCTGAGGAGATGCTTTGCAGTATTCCATTGTTTTTAAATTTATTGAGGCTTGCTTTGTGTCCTAACATATGGTCTGTCCTGGAGAATGTTCCATGTGCACTGGAAAAGAATGTACATTGTGGTGTTGTTGGGTGAAGTGCTCTGTAGATGTCTATAAGGTCAAGTTGGTGGATTGTATTGTTTAGTTCTTTGTGTGTTTGTTGAGTTTCTTTCCAGTTGTTCTGTCTTTCATTGAAAGTGGTGTGTTAAAGTCTCCTACTATGACTGTGGAGTTATCTGTTTATCTTTAAGTTCTGTTAGAGTCTGGTTTACACGTTTTGTGGCTCTTTCATTGGGTGCATAAATATTTATTATTGTTTTGGCCTCTTTTTCAATTGATCCTTTAATCATTATATAATGTCCTTCCTTGTCTCTATGGTAGTTTTTGTCTTAAAGTCAATTTGATCAGAAATTAATATTGCCACTCTTACTCTTTTATGATTGCCATTTGCTTGATATATGTTTTTCCAACCTTCGATTTTTGGGCTATTTTTTGTCTTTCTCTATAAGATGTGTCTTTTTAGACAGCATATTGATGTTTTCATATCCCTTCTGCAATTCTCTGTCTCTTGAGTGGTGCATTTAATCCTTTGACATTCAATATAATTGTCCCTCAATTTATTACTGTTATTTTGTTATGTTCTCTTATGTGGTGTTGCTGATTTCTTTGTTCCATGTAATTTTCTGTGCTGAGCTCGTTTTGTTTATGAATCATGTCATCACTTCCTATGTTGCTATTGTTTTAGTATTTGCTAAATATTTGTGCTTGTCCTCTTTTTAATTTTGATGTTAAAGTTTGTCATTTTTTTTTGAGGTTACCCTGTGATTTATAATTTTCTTCCCATGTTTAGAACGTCCATTCTATCCTGCAATTGTCTTGACTTCCCTACCATCGAGAAGGTCTGTAACTACACAGGTTTTTCCCTCTTTTTGGTTTGTAGTTGTCCTCATTTTTCAATTGATGTCTCTAGTTCCCTGTTTACAATCTTGTAGGTTTATTTACTTTGGATACTTCCATAACTGGGTTGGTTTCTAGGTTATGTCATCATGTGTGTTAATGGTCAGTTTTTGTTTGCTGTTGTTGCTTCTCTGTCCAAAGGACTCCCTTTAGCTTCCCATGTAAATTTGGTCTGATTCTAACAAATCCCCTTCATTTCTATTTATCTGGAATTTTGCTAATTTCACCATCATATTTGAGAGGCAGTTTTTTTTTTTTTTTTTTTAAATTAGGATTTGGGTGAAGATTTACAGAGTAAATTCACTTTTCATACAGCAGTTCACATATACTTTGTCTCATGTCATTGACCAAAATTTACAATGCAGCAGCTCCCCTCCCACTTCCTCCCCATAGTTACCTCCTCCCAGTGTCCATCCCTTCATACTCTTCGAGAGGCCCATTGTCTGCCAACCCTGTATATGATCTTGGATACACTCCATATTTGAGAGGCAGTTTTGATGGCACATAACAACAACAACAACATGTAATTCTTGGTTGGGAATTATTTTCTTTCAGATTTTTATATATACCATCCCATTGTCTTTTCACCTGCACGGTTTCTGCTGAAAAATCTGAGCTTAGTCTTATTGATTGCCCCTTGTAGGCAACTTTTCATTTTCAGATGCTGCTTTCAGGATTCTTTCTTTGTCTTTGGTTTTGGTGAGGTCGACGATGATATGTCTTGGTGATTTTCTTTTGAGGTCTATCCTATTTGGGGTTCATTGGACTTCTTGAATGGATATATTCTCATCTTCATCATACCAGGGAAATTTTCTTCCAACAAATCTACAATTTTCTCAGTGGTTTTATTTGTCTCTTCCTGTTCTGGAATTCTATTTACACATAGGTTATTCCTTTTGATGGTGTCCCACCTGAACCTTAGGGTTTCTTCATTTTATTTTGATCTTTTTCCTGGTTGATCTCTTTCCAAAGAAATATTGAGGTATTTGTCTTCAATCTCACTAATTCTGTCTTCCTTTGATTCAATTCTACACCTTTGCCCATTCAGTGTGTTACCTATTTCTGAAAATTTAGTATTAATCTTTTGGATTTCTATCTATAGATTTTGTATCATTTCTAATTTTTCATTTATTTTGTCATTTTGTTCTTGGTTTGTCTTTTGAAATTGTTCTAGGGTTTTCTCTGTGCTTTCCTCAATTTTCTCAGTGTTTTCCTTGATTTGTTTCTCAATCCATTGAAGATACCTAAATAGAATTATTTTGAATTCTTTATCTAGAAGTTCCAATGCTGCTTCTTCCTCAGGGATGTGTTCTGCATCTGTATCCTGGCCCCTTGTTTCTCCTGCTTTATCTTGCTTCTTTGTGTGGACTATGATGCTCTGTTGTCTTCAAGACATTGTGATGTTTTTGTGTTTATATTTAATTGGTGATTGTATGTTGGAGTGATTTGCCCAAGATTTTAATTTTCTTTGTTTTGTTTGGATATTATCTAAGTAAGCAGGGTACTGTGCTCCTCTATTCACTAGTTGGCAGCACTTATACACTCACTACCTCTTTCCTTTCCCATTGTCAGCCTCCCATATGTCCCTGCTTTCCTTGGCAACCAGAGCCTATTCTTAGGTCACTGGAATCCGAATGAGAATGCTGTCACTTTAAATATACAAAATGGCCACCACTTGTAAACATTCAAAATGCCTGCTCCCTCAGTCACTTTTAATATCCAAAATGGCCACTGCTTGTAAACAATCAAAATGGCTGTGCCCTCCAGACAGCTGAAAGTCCATAGCTCAGGTTGTCTCCCTTCTTGCTGTTTCACTTCCTAGTCATCAGCCACCAGGGCCATCATCTCTGGAGCCCTTTGTGACCAGGTCTGATCTTTAGGTCAGTTATCAGGTCCCAACACCTCTTGGAAATATTCAGGCTGTTGGTGCCATTAAAGTAGCTGACAGTGCCCAGCTCCTTCCATCTCCATACTCACTGTTTTCTGTCAGGTTTTACCACTAGTTGGTGTTAAATCCACTTGTGTATACTCAAATCTTAGGACTCCAGCTTTATCTTCTGTATCTCTGTCACTTGGTTTCTCTTTTCTTTGCTGAAGAGGGTCTGTGTAGCTTGTCTGCCTATTCCACCATCTTACTGGAAGTTCAAAGCTCTGGTTTAAGAACAACTTTATGTGTATGTGGAGATGGAAGGGTGGGGGTTAGTGAACTCATCAACATGATTGAGCAACCCATGTCAGGTATTAAAAAAAACTAATATGTTCTTGATTTACTTTATTAAGTATTGAATTGAGGTCCCAAGTCTGGACATACACCATGATGTTTGGGGGTCCATTTGATCACCTGCAGTATCCAGAGAGAGTGACTGGGGTCATGGAGAGTTGGATGGAAGAGTCTGGGAGAGATGGGGATGTTAGTGGTTGTTGGGAGATTCAGGAACTTTAAGGGTTGTCACAGAGTGACAAATGAGATTAATTTTGGGCAGCTTCAAAGGGTTGAGGTAGGCCCAAGGGTCTAATTTCAAGAGCTCAAATCTGGATCCATTTTTAGGTAAACTATTACTTTATTAAAATGACCAAGAAAGGTTCAGCCTTACGGTGTGGTGAGCTTGGCTGTGTGATGTTCAAAGAAGACTGGATTGTTGTGGGGCAGGAATATGGAAGTGAGGTTCCACAGTCCCCAGAAAGGTTGTATCATCTAACCTTCAAGGATCTCATTGGCCTTGAAGTGTATGGTCTTGGAAGAGTGAATAAGAAGTGGAATGAACATCTGAAATTTACCCCTTTGTCTGGTTGTTGTTGTTAGGTGCCCTGGAGTCAATTCTAACTCATAAGACTCTGTGTAAAATAGAATGAAACACTACCTGTCGTGTGCCATCTTCAAAATATTTCCTGTATTTGAGCCAATTGTTGCAGCCATTGTGTCACTCCATCTTGTTGAGGGTCTTCTTCTTTTTCACTGACCCTCTACTTTACCAAGCATGATGTTCTTCTCCAGAGACTACTCTCTCCTGATTAACATATCCAAAGTACAATGATACAAAGTCTCACCATCTTCTCTTCTAAGGAGCATTCTGGCTGTACTTCTTGCATGACAGATTTGTTTGTTCTTCTAGCAGTCCATGATATATTCGATATTTTTTACCAATATCATAATTCAAATGCATCAACTCTTCTTCAGTCTTCCATATTCATTATCCAACTTTCACATGCATATGAGGTGATTAAAAATACCATAACTTGGGTCAGGCACACCTTAGTCCTCAAGGTAATGTCTTTGGTTTTTAAAACTTTAGAAAAATCTTTTACAGCAGAATTGTCCAGTTCAGTACATCCTTTGATTTCTTGACTGCTACTTCCATGAGTGTTGATTGTAGGTCAAGTAAAATGAAATACTTGACAATTTCAATCTTTTCTCTGTTTGTTGTGATGTTGTTTATTGGTCCAGCTATGAGCATTTTTGTTTTCCTGATGTTGAGGTGTAGTTCATACTAATGTCGTAGTCTGTAATCTTCATTAATAAGCGCTTCAAGTCCTCTGCACATTGAGCAAGAAAGGTTGTGTCATTCGCATTTCACAGGTTGGCAATGAATTTTCCTCCAATCCCAGTGACATGTTTTTCTTATATAGTCCAGCTTCTTGAATTGTTTGTTTTGCATAAAGATTGAATAAGAATGGTGAAAGGACACAACTGTGACACATACCTTTTCTTATTTAAAATGATGCAATATCCTTTGCTAGATTCCAGATCAAATTCTTAATCAGAAACTTTGGCTCTGAGCACAGCAGTAGGAGTACAGCACCCACCAGACACAGCTCCAGCTCCTGGGCACAAGTTGAAGGACTCTTGGTCCTTCAGGGAACAGGTACAGCATGTTCTGTCTTGTCTTGGCCTTACCTCTCCAAAACATCCAGCAGTGCTTGTTGACTGCCCAGCCTCAGTGCCTTTATCTGTTACAGGCAGGGGCCAGGTGACTTCTGCCTTATGGGGCAAATTCACTCATTCCTTTCCCCACTGTGGCCTCACTCCTTCTCCACAAAGCTAATCACACTGCCATCTACCCTTCACAGATGTACTTGGTGTCTTGTTCCTCATTTTTTCCAGTCAGAGCTATGCTCCTGAAGGAGGGCACTTTCCCTATTATTTCCTTTATCTGGCACCGACACTTCCCTGATCAGTCTTACTTCCATAATGCCTACAACATAACTTTGGACCTCTTAGGAATCCATCAAAGTGAGTTAGCTGATTTTAGTCATTTTAGAAAAGAGCATCAAATAAAAGTTTCTGGCAATTTCCATTTCATGGGAAAGATAATACCTTCTGAATATTTCGCAGCATCCTGGGTGGATCATTAATACTTGCAACAGTTATACAAGGTGGGTGGACCCACTGTTTCTCAGATGATCACATGTAGGCTGAGAGAGGTAAATTCCCATACTTAAATAGCTACTCATGTCTCTTTGTCTGAAAAGTTCATATTCTTCCAATGGCTTCAGACTGTTTCCTTTGGTCCTCACTGAATTTCATCACCATTAACTAGAGTCTTATGTCCTTATTGTTGTTGCTGTTAGGTGCTATTGAGTTGGTTCTGAATCAAGAGACCCTATGCATAACAGACCAAAATATTGCCTGGTCCTGTGCCATCCTCACAGTCATTGCTATCCTTGAGCCCATTGTTGCTGCCACTGTGTCAATCCTTCTCATTGAGGTTCTTCTCCTTTTTTTGCTGACCCTCTACTTTACCAAGCATTATATTCTTCTCCAGGGATTGGTCCCTCCAGACAACATGACCAAAATTCATGAGATAAAGTCTGGCCATTCTAGCATCTAAGGAGAATTCTGGCTGTACCTCTTCCAAGACAGATTTGTTCATTCTTCTGGCAGTCCATGGTATTTCCAATATTCTTCACCAACACCACAATTCAAATGCATCACTCTCTTAACTCTCTAATACTTGACCTCTTTAAAGTGTTAAAGAGCTTATGCCTGTAGAGACGTGAAAATGGAGCCCTCACTGAAGACTTGAGTTTCTATTCTTTCTGACTGCTGCTGCCTGTTCAGCATTCATGGGCCATTCCAGCCTCCTCCAACTGAGTAGTAGGAGTGTTTTTTTGGCCCTGGATTCTGTGGATTTTTATGTTGGGTCTGGAGATGATCCTTCTTTCATCATAAACTCAAGCAAAGGGTGGGTGGATGCCAATGTATGGCACCTTTGTCCTCCTGTGAAACTCTAAGGAGAAACAACGAAACCAGTGGAATTGTCATGCTTGGAGGCAGCCTGTGCATGAGGCATTGTGAGCCTGACAGCAGGGTGTGTGATCTAGTTCATGATGGGTCTGCTTTGCAGAATGGCTTTGGGAAACAAAGGCCTCCATGAGGTTCTTGCCTGAGACTGGACATTCATTTTCATTCCACTGTCGTTTCCTGGCTGCCTCTTCTTGAGCTTCACCTTTCTTAGGAGTCCTTTCTTTGACAAGCCTTTGAAGAGAGGGGACTATGCCAACACAGTTATAAGGGACAGAAGGCACTTGAATGAGAGTCTGCTCCCCAGCTTTGAGGAGCACAGTGGTGCACCAGTGTTGACCACTCATCCCAACCCAATGAGAAGGGGAGTCTTAGTTTCCACTCCTCTCATCTGTCCTCCTGTGTTAGGTCTTCTTTTATTGTAAATAACTATACATTAAAATTAAACTATGGAAGGTGGAAATGGGAAAATGGTTGCATACTGCAGTTACAAAGTCCAGGGTGATGCGGGTTTCAGGATCAGGTGCTGGGACAGCTTTTGTGGGATCAGCCTTCTTACTTCAGGGCCATGATTATTTCCCCTCCCCCATTTTTTAAGGCACATTCCCCATTTCTTTGGAGTTGTGCCATGGCCTCTTTTGGTGGTTATATTTGTGGGACAACTTGTCTGGGTCTGCTTGAGTGGCTGGGCAGCTGGTAGTAGTTATTCCCCATGATGAGACAGGCAATCAACTCCATGGTGGGATCTACCACAAGCAGCTGAGTAGCTGCCTTTGGGATGTGGTCTGCTTCCTGTATGTAAGGAGAAGCCGTGGGGATAGTCTCTAGCTTATGACACACTTGGACCCTGCATGTAGCCATGTCATTGTTCAGCAGCCTGCCATGCTCTGCCATTCTTGGGACTTACAATGGGCTTGAATTAATGGCCTGCTGTGTGGTTTGGTAACATCAAGACTGTGCCATTTTATTTGTTGACCTTGGGGTTGTTAGCCTCAGCAGCCAATAGCTTCCTGAGTGAAGAGATGCCTCTAGCTTCAGTGGGCTGGGAGCAAGAGGCAGAGCTGCAGCCCAAGGTCGAGGGGCTTTCACAAAGCCCATAGAGCCTGGCACTTTGAACTTGGACTTAAAGCCTACAAACTGTAAGAGAATAAACTCCTGTTTGTTCAGGCCATCCCATTTGTGGCATATTCTTGTCAGAGCAACACTAGGTAACCAGAACAGAATTTGGTACCAAGAGTGTGGGGTGCTGCTCTGACAGATACCTAAAATGTGGAAACAGGAGTGGAGTGTGTCCTTGACCTGAGACCCTGGCAAAAAGACCCCAGCATACCACATGAGAGACAGCAGGAGCAGAGTCAAGAGACCAACATGAGAGAGAGCAGGAGCAGAGCCGAGAGACCAGCATGAGAGACGGCAGTAGCAGAGCCCAGAGACTTGCATTAAACAGCAACAGGCCTACCAGCCCACGGAGGAAAACGCCAGGTACCATTTGGTAGGCGGCTTCCTGGTGGAGTGGGTCACTGTCAGGCATCAATTGGCAAAAGAGACCATCATGAGATGGAGTAGCAGGTTGGCTGAACCACAGAGAAGAAAGCTGAGTGCTTTTGGGGCAGGAATTTTTCCAGTGCAGTGGGTTGCTTTTGGCTTTAATTGGCAGAAATGGAGAGACCAAGGAAACGGGAAGCAGAGCTACCTCAGCCTTATGGGTAGGACCATGGCCTTTGGGGATGGAATCACCACAGCCCCTTAGGTTTCAAAGAGCTAGACTGTCACCAACTTCGTTCTGGAGTGTGGGGCTGCCTGTTCATGTGAGCCAGCGGGATGGAGCCATAGCTGCTGCCCAAAAGTGAGGGGGCAGGGCTGCCATGCCCAAGGGGGAGAAGAATGGGGCCTGCCAGGCCAAGGGTGTGAAGTCACCACTCAGGAACTAGGGGACTGGAGTCACTCAGTGGAGGAGACCTGCACAGATACCACCCATTGAAGATCTATACAGGTGCCAAGTTGACAAGGGGTGGAATTATGGTGGTTATGTTTGTGTGTCCACTTGGCTGGGCCTGGTTGAGTGGCTGGGCAGCTGGTTGTAGTTATTCCCCATGATGAGACTGGAAATCAACTCCATGGTGGGATCTACCACAAGCAGCTGAGTAGCTGCCTTTGGGATGTGGTCTGCTTCCTGTATGTAAGGAGAAGCCGTGGGGAATGGTCTCTAGTTTATGACACACTTGGACCCTGCATGTAGCCATGTCATTGTTCAGCAGCCTGCCATGCTCTGCCATTCTTGGGACTTACAATGGGCTTGAATTAATAGCCTGCTGTATGGTTTGGTAACATCAGGACTGTGCTATTTTATTTGTTGACCTTGGGCCTGTTAGCCTTAGCAGCCTGAGTGAGGAGATGCCTCTAGCTTCAATGGGCCAGGAGCAAGAGACAGAGCTGCAGCCCAAGGCTGAGGGGCTTTCACACAGCCCTTGGAGCCTGGCACTTTGAACTTGGACTTAAAGCCTCCAAACTCTAAGAGAATAAATTCATGTTTGTTCAGGCCATCCCATTTGTGTTATATTCTTGTCAGAGCGGCACTAGGTAACCTGATTGAGCTGGGTTCTCCTACTGGGCTAGGTTTTATCACATTTTAACTCTGAGTCAGTCAGTTTGCCAAAGGAGATGTAGTACTCTGATTGTTGGGCTGACCTCAGGAGTGAAGGGAGGTGTCAGCCTGCCTGCCTACACCACATGGAACAAGGTTTGCTTGGTTCCATGAAGCCTGTGCTGGGTCAGAACACTAGGGCCTTATCATTCCCCACTAAATGTCTTATGAAATGTCTTCCTTTTTGGAGGTGAGTGGTTTCAAAAGTCTCAGTGATATGATGACCTTGCTTTAGATTCTTGTGGGTGCTGATAATGGGAAGCTCTGCTCTAAACCTCAACAATGCAGCAGTAGATCTCTGTCACTACTAGTCTATAATGCTTAGAATAGCTTTCTCTGCAACAAGTGTTGAAGTGCCTACTCTGCCTCAAGCACTGGGTGTACAGTATTTACACTTTGCAGAATTATTCCACAACAAATTCTGCACCTTACTCTTCCCACATCTCTGATGACCATTTCTTCTCTGTGCTGTAGGGAGCTGCTGGAGACCACATGCCGCCTGGCCAATGTGCTGAAGAGTCATGAAGTTCGTCGAGGGGACCGTGTGGCCATCTATATGCCTGTGTCCCCACTGGCTGTGGCAGCGATGCTGGCCTGTGCCAGAATAGGTGCCATCCACACAGTCATCTTTGCTGGCTTCAGTGCAGAGTCTTTGGCTGGGAGGATCAATGATGGTGAGCACATAGGATGACAGGGAGGGACCTGGGAGTCCCCTCGTCCTTGTCCTTCTTCCTGAGGGTTGGAGATAGACATTAATTAAAGTCACACAGACAAATGACAAATGTTACCAGGGACAGGTGTGTGGCTGGATAAGCATGTGTTCTGTCAGCTGAGATCTGAGTGCATTGGAGTTAAATGGCAAAGGAGGGAGGGAAGAGTGCCAGGTGCAGGACCACATAGGACAGGTGGAGTGGTGGGAGTAACACAGAATTTGTGAGGGACCTGGTGGAGGTGGGCAAGGCCACAGTGTAAGAAGCAAGAAACATGAAGGTTATGATCAGGCTAGAGATGGAAGGGCTGGGTACATAGAAAACTGGAAGCCTTCCACAGAGAGTACTGATAGGGCAGACCAAGAGAGGCCTTATGGCAGGGGACAGAGTTTAGCAGTGTATCCTCAAAACTTTCTGCCCACAGGTGGTCCTGGACAGTGTGAACAGTAGGATCTCTCTTGCTTTTTCTGGTAGAGGAGGGCTGAGTGTGGGGCTGGTGGCCCATGACCACCATAAGGCCAATCTCTTATCTAAAGAGATCCCAGATGATGCACTGAGCTGGATCCTCAAGGAGGGTGCCATGTTCTGGGAGCCACTGGGCATTCTTTGTGTCTCACAGAAGACTTGCCAATGAGTGGTGAACAGAGCTGAAGGACTGCATTCTCAGGCCCCTGCTGACCACCTCTTTAGAATAGGTGGAAGCTTTTCCTCTGTGGTCTGGTATCTTCATCTCCCCCTTGCCTCCTCTTCCCCACAAGGGTTTGTGTTGCCATACCTTTTTCTCTCCAACACTTCTACAGAATCAACTATGTACTGGGCCATGGTCTAAGCACCGTGCAAAGATTGCCTCCTTTAATTTAGTTTAATTCTCATAAAATGTGTGTGGTGGTCCTCTTACTATCCCCTTGTACCTTTTACTATTATATCCTTTTCAAAGTGTACAACTCAGTGCTTGTGCGAAGGGAGCCTACACTGTCTCTACAACCCATAGAGGATACAGAAGGAGGGGAAGGAGCCATCAGGTGCCCTGAGCTGATGGCCCAGGGAAGAGATGCCCTATCTCAGAAGAGGGAGTACAGATCATAGCAAGGGATGGTCTGGGATGAGGCCTAATGTCCCCCAGGAGGACCTCATGCTCTATCTATGCATAGAGTGGCCATTGATGGAAGTTGCCGGAGACAGCTGGATCTAGACTGTGATGGCACCCCTCATCGTTCAAGGATGCCTCAAGATAACTAAGACAAACCCTGCTATCCTCTTTCCTCCTCAGTCCAACTCCAAAGGGCTCAAGCCAGGAGAGGAGGAGCTGCAGATGCCTACCAGAACTGAACAAGGCTCCCACTCAGCTCCAAGGCAGGGGAAGATACGGATCACACCCTCCTATGTGAGAAGGGATGTACTTGTAATCTGATTTGAGAAGGGAGTTTTGAGCTTAGGAAGACTGTACTGGACTTTTACTTTGATTATTACGGAAAATTTCAAACATGCAGAAGTAGAAGGGATAGCATGATGAGCCCCCTGGTGCCCAGTGACTGCTTCAACAATGATCTGAGTTTTACTCTGAGGTCAATCCGCAATCACTTCCTCTGTGAAAACTTCACTGAGAATCACTAAAAGATAAGGACTTTTTTTCACACACTAAAATATCATTATCACAAAAATCACATAAAAAAAAAAGACTTTATTTATTTATTTATTTTAGTTTTCTTATTAAATAACTTGCTGCACTTGTTATGTCTAACCTCTTTTAACCAGTATATTCTCCCTCCATTTTTCCCTTCTTAACAATATATCTGTGGAAGCGATAGGGTTATTTGTTCTATAGAGCTTCTGTAGTCTGGTTTTGTGGGGCATTCTTCTGGAGTGGTATAACAAGTTCTTCTGTCTCTGGATTTCTGCAAACTGGGGTTTAGACCTAGAGGTCATTTTTGGAGAGGCCTCCTCATGGGGAGGTTTTATACTGGCTGTGGTGTCAGTAGGAAGTATAAAGGGGTGTGCGTGTCTCTCTTTATGAGGGGAGCAGCCAGCGATGGCCCTTGCCTGACTCCACTGACACCTTAGTAATAGCACCATGGTGAAACTCAAGGTGCAATGCTCTTTCTTCCTTTACTAGCTGGAATATTTCCTTTAGATTTATTACTCTTACCAAAGCCTGGTTGTGGTGTAGTTTGTACAGGTTGGTTGATTTTATTCCTTTTATTTTACCCATTTTCCAACTAATGAGCTAGCTTCCTGGCATACTTCAAAGGTGAGTGATTAATCATTATCATCATAAACTCATTGGTTTAAAAATATTTGGTGTGTATCAATCTCTTGTAATCATTATTGTTGATGCTATACTGTCACTTCAGGCCAGTGGGAGCCTCTTCCACATGTCTCCATGTCCTTTTGATGTGACCCTAGAAGTCTGAGGATTCCCCTGATCTCTGGCTTACAAGATGATCCTGGCTCATCTTGTAGCTTTCCTGCCCTGGCCTGACTCAGCCATTTCTACAAGACATCTTGGTTCCATCTGCTGAGAAGTTGCATGTAGCAGTGCTCATTGGCACTGAAGGAACCAGGTGGTGCAAATGGTTAAGCACTTGGCTGCTAACTAAAAGCTTGGCAGTTCAAACCCACCAAGTGTACCCATGGAAGAAAGACTGGGTGATCTGCTTTGGTAAAGATCACAGGCAAGAAACCCCTATGGGGCAGTTTGTACTCTGTCACATAGGGCTGCTGTGAGTTGAAAATGATTCCATGGCACTGAACACAAAACAACAATGGAGACCCTGAACTCATTAAGCAGGTACTCCTCATTTCCTCTGCTCCCATCCTCTGGCAATATCTAATGTCCTTTTTGTCTCTATGGGTTTGCTGATTCTGGATATTTCATGTAAATATGGCTTTTTCTGCTTCTTACATGTATGTGTGTATGTGTATATATATATATAGGCTCTGGTAGCATAGTGCCTAAGGCACTTGACTGCTAACCAGAAGGCTAGTGGTT
>NW_006922027.1:854846-856283 GCF_000298275.1 Orycteropus afer afer | reverse complement strand
GGAGTGGCTGGTGGGTTTGAACCACCAGCCTTTTGGTTAGCAGTCAAGTGCCTTAGGCACTAAGCTACCAGAGCTCATATATATATTTATATATATATACCAAAACCAAACTCACTGCTGTCAAGTTGGATCTAACTCATAGCGACCCCTCCTTGGGTTTTCAAGACAGTATCACTACACAAGTAGATTCCCCAACCTTCCTTCTGAGGAGAGGCTGGTAGGTTTGAACCATCAGCCTTCTAGTTAACAGTCAAGTGCCTTAGGCACTATGCCTCCAGAGCTCCTGTATATACTATATTATATATATGTGTGTGTGTGTGTATGTATATGTATATAGACATACATATATATGTATAGACGTATATAGACATACATATATATGTATAGACATATGTATATAGACATACATATATATGTATACACATGTGTGTGTGTGTCTAGGAGCTCTGGTGGCGTAGTACCTAAGGCACTTCACTGCTCACCAGAAGGCTGGTGGTTCAAATCCACCAGCTTCTCCTCGGAAGGAAGGTTAGGCAATCTACTTCCGTAGTGATACTGTCTTGGAAACCGAAAGAGGGGTCACTATGAGTCGGATCTGACTCAACTGCAGTGAGTTTGTTTTTTGGTTTATATATACATGTATGTGTGTGTGTGTGTAAACTTTTTTATTGTGATTTGGGTGAAAGTTTACAGAAGAATTTCACTTTCCATTCAACAATTCATACAGAGTTTGTTTCATGACATTGATTGCAAGCCCTACAATGTAATTATTCTCTTTGTACTTCCTCCCTGTGCTTACCTTTTCCATATGGCCGTCTTTCCTATGTGTTCTTGCCTTCTGAGCTTACTCTCTATGCAAATGCTGCCCTTTTGATCTCCCATGGTTGATTGTTGTAAGGAGTGCACCTCCCTGGTGTAATTATTCATCTTGTAGGCCTCTCTATTGGTTATCTGAAAGTTAAGCCACAGGAGTAAGTTCAATTCCAGGCCCAAATGATGACTAGAGATCATGGTCTCAGGGGTTTTACCAGTCTCTATCATACCAGGAAGTCTGGTCTTTTGTATGGTTTTTAATTTTGTTCCACATTATTCTCCCATGCTATCCAGGGTCTCCAAATCTGGTTCCTTTCCTAGTGGTTGTCAGTGGCAGCTAGGCACTATCTACTTCTGGTCTCAGGATCATGTAGGCTGAGGTTTGTATGGTCCTCGGGTCCCTTGGACTAATTGTTTCCATGTGCCTTTGGTTTTCCTTACTCTCTTTTACTCCACACATGGACAGACCAATAGTAGAATCTTAGATGGTTGTTTACTAACTTTTTTAAATAATTTAATTTAATTTAATGTGATTTGGGTGAAGATTTACAGAGCAAATTCACTTTCCATACAGCAGTTCACATATACTTTGTCTCATGTCATTGACCACAGTTTACAATGCAA
>NW_006922027.1:849751-851411 GCF_000298275.1 Orycteropus afer afer | reverse complement strand
ATGGCGGCGTCCTCCAGATCGGCAAAAGTCCACAGCTCAGCCCACCTTTCTCTTCACCTTCTCCGTTTGTTCCCCAGCCACTGTGCACAGTCCTCCCTGCAGTCCCTGGCTAGCAGGGTGATTTTTAGGTTAATTCTTAGGTCCTACCACCACTCGGGAATCTCCAAGCCGTCTGTCGCTGCCAGACTGCAGCTCCATATGTCTCCTTTTTTTGGTATTTTCACACAAATTCTTCTGCTAGTTGGGGTTTAGTCCACTGTTGTATCTTTCCTTTCAAGGCTCAGGGGTCCAACATTATCTTCTGTGTCTGTGTTAATTGGTTTCCCTTTTCTTTTTTGAAGAGGGTCTGTGCAGTCTTTCTGCCCAGTCTGCCATCTTGCCAGAACTCCTATTTACTAACTTTTAAGACTCCAGTTGCTACTTACCAAAGTAGGATGTAGAACAATGTTTTTGTGTAGTGTGTTGTTGTTGTTGTTATGTGCTGTGGAGTCATACTTGACTCATAGCAACCCCTCTTTGGATTTCCGAGGCAGTATCACTACGCAAGTATTTTGCCCAAACTTCCTTCCGAAAGTGGCTAGTGGGTTTGAACCACCAGTCTTCTGGTTAGCAATCAAGTGCCTTAGGTACTATACTACCAGAGCTCCTTTTTGTGTAGTACATTATGTCAATTGAGCTTGATGTGACCCACAACAATGAACCTGAGCCCACAAATACAGTGACTCACTCCCTCAAGGAGTTTGGTTGTATCTGAGAAGCTATCACAACTCTGGCCCCTATTAATTCTATTATATATGTGGACATTATTAAAGCACATACAAATACATATGTAGAAATATCTTCTGTCAAACCTGTATAAGGTTTGTTTCTGAGGAATGTTGTCATGTGTGTTAAATACTGGTTGTTGGTTCTCTATCTGAAGGGCTCTCTTTAGCATCTCTTGTAAGGTTAGTCTCATTTTTACAAATTCCCTTAATTTCTGTTTATCTGGAAATGTCCTAATTTCATCATCATAGTTGAAGGATAATTTTGCTGGATATATAATCTTGGTTGACAATTTTTCTCTCATGGTTTTATATATGTCATCCTATTGCCTTCTTGCCTGCATGGTTTCTGCTGAGAATTCAGAGATAAGTCTTTTGGTTGCCTTTTGTAGGTATTTGTTCTGGTTACCTAGTCCCACTCTGACAGGAATATACCACAAATGTTGTTGTTGTTATGTGCCGTCGAGTCGGACCAGACTCATAGTGACCCCTCCTTGGGTTTCCAAGGCAGTATCACTTTGGAAGTAGATTACCCAACTTTCCTTCCAAAGAGTGGCTGGTGGATTTGAACTACCAGCCTTCTGTTTAGCAGTCAAATGCCTTAGGCACTACACTACCAGAGCTCCTATACCACAAATGGGATGGCCTTAACAAACAGGAGTTTATTCTCTCACAGTTTGGAGGCTTTCAGTCCAAGTTCAAAGTGCCAGGCTCTAGGAGCTGGGTGAAAGCCCCTCTACCTTGGGGTTCAGCTCTGCCTTCTGTTCCCAGACCACTAGAAGCTAGAAGCTGCACTGCGGTGGAGCTAGAAGCTTTTCTTCACTCAGACAGCTGCTGGCTGCTGAGACTGACAAACCCAAGGTTGACAAGTAAAAAGGCACAGTCTCGATGTTACC
>NW_006922027.1:836895-849582 GCF_000298275.1 Orycteropus afer afer | reverse complement strand
TCTCATGGGGAATAACTACCACCAACTGCCCAACCACTCAACCAGACCCAGCCAAGTTGATATACAAATTTAACTACCACATACAATATTTGTCCTTTTGTGTTTGATTTCACTCAGTATAAAGTTTTCTAGGGTCATCTATAGTAGCATTTTCAAGATTTTATCTTTGTTTATGACTAAGTAATATTTCATTGTATGGATATACCACATTTTGTGTATCCATCCACCTCTTGATGGACACTTGGGTTATTTCCAAGTTGTTGACTATTAACAGTTATTTCTATATTTTTCATACTTCTGATGTGTGTGTGTGTGTGTGTGTGTGTGTATTTTACCATCTATATACCATATTTCTTTTGCAAATGGCACAACCATGTAAATAATCTTCACACAAATTTAATGGGTAGAAATGATGAAATTATGTAAACATGTTCTGGCATAGTGTGCATGTTTTGTGACATTTCCAGAAGTGAATTTTGGCTTCATTCACCCTTATGCAGAAGTCAAAATTGTTACTTTTGATTATATTTGTATAAGAAAGGTGTAAGCCATGGTCAAGAAGGCATGGATTGAGTTTGGTAATACCCCACTAACTGGAAAATAGACAATTGAAGTTGTGCATTTGCTCTCTGGCAGTTCACAGATGGCCCACGAGAGTGGTGGATCTCCTTGTAGTTGATCTGCACCCAGGTATTTGCACCCAGATATCTGGCTGTCCTCTGCAGTGCTTCTACAGCCAGAGCATAGTCTGGTCCTGCAGTGACCAGGGGCATTACCCATATGCAACTGGTCTCATGGTTCTGTCCCCATGTGAAGCCAGGTGGCAGGATGGTATGGATGTGGGCATACACTGGCCTAGCCCATGATGCCAGCCAGTTGGACCCATCCCATCTGTGCAAGGAATACACAACCCTTCTGCTCCTGTGACTCTCATGCCTGCCCCATGACATTCATGAGGGCAGGGTATTCAAACAGCCTGAGTGCAGCAGCCAGCCAGCTGGATGGTAGGGCAGAATGTGTGTCTGCAGCATGTCAGACTTGCCTTGCTGAGTCACCTCTGCAACCTGAGGTGTGCAGATGACCCACACACCTTGTGAGTTGGTGCCAGCTGCCTTAGCATGGATTGTTTTGGGGACAAAAAAGAAAAAAGTAATTTATCCTTCATTGGAGATAGCAGTTTGCAGAGTCCTGCTGGGAGAGGGGCTTCTTTAGAAACTCAAGGGCAGGCTGCAAAGGTCTGATGCCAGGAATCAAACCTCCACATGAACAGCCACCAAGAAAAAAAACAACATTAAATCCATTGGACAGAAAAAAAAAAAAGTGAAATTGAGGTCTCAACACATAAAAAATATTGGTATAGCATAGTTATGAAAATGACAAGCAGGGATTGTGTGGTATAAAAAACATATAATGTGTGTTATTTGCATAAAATATGGTATGTGTTTCCCCCCATTTTGTGGATTGTCTTTCCATTGCCTTGATAGTACCCTTTCTACAGAAAAGTTTCTCATTTTGTTGAGCCCAATTTATTTACTTTTGTTGTTGCTTGTTTCGGTGTCGTATTTAAGAAACTGTTACCAGAGATATGGGAAGATGGAAGCATATAGATCACTCCCTCACAATTACACCCTCTTCAAACTGAAACTCAGAGTAACTAGGTAAGGCAGATACAAATCATGATACTGGAGTTATGAGCAACTAAAGAGAAGATAAAAAATATTAGATCCAGTGAAGACAAAGAAAGAGAGCAGATTAAATGACTGGGGAAAATAGGCAAGCCCACCCAACCAATGGAGATGGAGAGGAATCATTAGAAATACAATAGAGGTCAAGAAGGATGGAAGGTAGAGAAAAAGAAAAAAAAAAAAAAAAAGCACTGGAACCCACAGGCACTGGGGACTGGGTATTTTTAAAGGTGAACTGGGGCTGTGAGGGGGAGTGAAGATCTTACTGGGAAATGGATCAGGACCCTTTGCCCCCCTGGCTTGGGCTGCTGCAGAGTCTGGAGCAGAGTGGGAGAAAGGGAGGAGAAGTGCCCTGTGAGTAGGTGGAGCAGGTGAACAGCTTGGGCTGATCTCCTGCAAAACCCTTTGTGGTTCGGATTGAATCTGTGCACTGGGATTTTGTGGCTTGTTGGTCCACCCAGAGAGGAGTAGCACTCTTTCCTTTGGGGCTACTCCTGAATTTGAGTCATGAGACTGATTGACAAGCTGAGCACCATCTTCTGCAGAAAGCCCCAAAAAGACCCAGGCTGCCCTGATCTTGCCTGGATTGCTGACTGAATTATCTCATCCCAAATGTAAACTCCTTCTGGTTTTCTATCCTGGGGTTTGCTTCTGGAGTGTCCCCCCCCCCCTTTCTCCTTTGCCTTCTTCAATAGAAGGAACATATTAAAGCTCCACTAGGCAACCATAGCTACTACACAGAACACCTCACCCCATAGACTGGTAATACCAGTAGCTGCTGTGCCACAGGATAAACGACAGATGGTGGACAATACACCTATTTGTTCTAACACCAAATCCTCTTCATAATGAACAGAGACCTGTACCCATATCCCCACCAGTGACTTACACCAACTCAGAGAGAGCTGGAGAGCATCCCAGTACAGGTGAGTTAATAACCTAATAGGTACACCTGCTACATACTCCCAGATATAGAAAAACATAAAATCAGGTGAAACAAATCAATACATAGCTAAAAATTAAAGACAACCACTTCAAAATATTTAGGAAAAAACAGACAACCACAAATCAAACAAACAAACAAAACAGGAGAAGATAATAGAAACAAAACTCCAGAGTAAAGAATTATGTCTTAGAGGAAGAATAAGCAATAGAATTATCTGAGAAGAATTCAGAAGGTATATATATAGGACCCTCCAAGAGCTCAAGGAAACCATAAACAGAAACAATGGGAAGAGAGACAGTACCCTGGAAGAATTCAGGAAAACCATTCAAGAACAAAATAACAAGAGAAATACACAATTAGAATTCATACAAAAACAGCAATTAGAAATCCAGAAGATGAACACTAAAATTACAGAGATAAGTAACACAGTGAAAGGACAAAAGAGTAGACTAGAAATGGATGAAGAATGCATTTCCCAGCTAGAAGACAAATCCCTTGAAGCCAGTATGTATGAAGAAAAATCAGAATAAAGATATAAAAGAAATGAAGAACCTGAGTTATATGACATGAAAAGAAACAACATACACCTGATTGGAATACCAGAACAAAAGGAAGCAAAAAACAAAAACACTGAGACTTGCTAACAGAAAATTTCCCTCGTATTATCACACAAGATGCTCAATGAACCCCATACAAGATAGATCCCAAGAGGAAGTCACCAAGACATATCATAATCAAACTTTCCAAAATCAAAGACAAAGAAAGAATCTAGGGAGCAGCTCAGGCAAAATGAAATATCACCTACAATGGACAGCCAAAAAGAATAAGCTATGATTTCTCAGCAGAAACCATGCAGGGAAGAAGGCAGTGGGATGGCATATATAAAATCTTGAGCAAAGGAATTGCCAACCAAGAATATATATCTAGCCAAACTGTTCCTCTTATATGAGGGTGACATCAAGACATTCTCAGACAAACAGAAATTAAGGGAATTTGTGGAAACCAGACCAACCCTACAAGAAATGATAAAGGGAGTCATTCCAATTGAGAACTCACAACAGAGAACAACAAATTAAAATCAAGATGATTGACATCACCACCTAGAAATCAAACCAGAAAAAAAGATTCTCAAAAAAAGCTCATAAGAAACATACATAGAGAAACAAGGGAGTCAATCTGCAAATGACACCAGCAGCAGAGCAAATAGAGGGAATAAAAGTCTTAATTACAAAACTTCTGAATGGAGAGGAAGACAGGACAATGTCTTTATAGAACACACTGTTCCAAGGGAGATAAGAATTTACTTCAGGGTGACCACAAAGGTAATTAAAAATCCTTCTAAGCAAACTCAGAAAAAAGAAAAACACATAGGCGTAGTAAGCACAAAATCAACAATAATGAAGAATAGAGGAGAAAACACTTCATAAAAAAACAAACTCAGCACAGAAAAATAGTTGGAACAAGGAATTCACCAGAAACATGACAGAAAACACAACAGAATGACAACAGTAAATTCATAACTATCACTAATTATGCTCAATGTGAATGGTCCAAATGCATCAGTCAAGAAAAAGAGAGCGGTAGATTGGATAAGAAAAGAAGACCCATTGATATGTTTCCTATAAGAGACCCACTTTAGGCACAAAGGTAAAAATAAATTAAAAATTAAGGGATGGAAAAAATATATCAAGTTAATAGCAACCAAAGAAGAGCCAGAGTGGCAATATTAATTTCTGATAAAATAGACTTCAAGGTGAAAAACAACATAAAGAACAGAAAAGGACACTATATGATGCTAAAAGGGTCAATTGACCAGGAGGACATTATCATAATAAATATCTATGCACTCAACAAAAAGGCTCCAAAATACATAAAGCAAATATTAACTGAATTGAAAGGAAAAATAGACAACTCTACAATAGTGGGAGACTTTAACAAACCACTTTCAAGGAGAGACAGAACAACCAGAAAAAACTCAACAAAGATACAGAAGAACTCAACAACACAATCAGCCAACTTGACCGCATAGACATATACAGAGCACTCCACCCAACAAAAAAATGATACACATTCTTCTCAGTGCACATAGATCATTCTCTGGAACAGACCATATGTTAGGACACAAAACAAGCCTCAATAAATTCAAAAGTATGGAAATACTACGTAGTATCTTCTTGGATCACAATGCTATAAAATTAGAAATCAATAATAAGAAGATCAAGGGGAAAAAGATTAAATATGTGGAAACCGAATAATGCACTGCTCAAAAACTACTGGGTCACAGAAGAAATAAAAGGTGAAATTAAAAAAAAAAAAAAATCAGAGAAGATACAACTAACCAAAATCTATGGGACACAGTGAAAGCAGTACTCAGAGGTCAATTTATAGCAATAAATGCATGCTCAAAAAAGAGGAAAGAATCAAAATCAACACTCTAACTCAACAACTCCAACAATTAGAAAAAGGGCAACAAAAGAAACTCACAGTATCAAGAAATAAGGAAATAATAAAGATCAGAGCAGAAATAAATGAAACAGAAAAATCAACAAAAGAAGAAGATGGTTCTTCAATAGGATTAACAAAATAGACAAACCCCTGGCAAATTTAACAAAAGAAAAGAAAGAGAAGATGCAAATAACACAATAATAAATGAAAAGGGCAATATCACAACAGAACCAACTGAAATAAAAAAGATAACAAAATATTATGAAGAATTGTACTCCAACAGATTCAAGAACCTGGAAGAAATGGACAAATTTTTAGAAACACAAGACTTACCTAAACTATCCCATTTGGAGATAGAATACTTGAACAGACCCATAACAAAAGAAGAAATAGAGCAGGTCATTTAAAAAAACAAAAACAAAAAACCTCCCACAAAAAAAAAAAAAAAAAATCCTGGCCTAGATGGCTTCACTGGAGAATTCTACCAAACTTTTAGGGAAGAGTTGACACCTATACTGCTCAAACTATTCAAGAACATAGAAAAAGATTAAATACTCCCAGATTAATTTTATGAAGTGAGCATAACACTGATACCAAAATCAGGGAATGACACCACTAAAAAGGAAAACTAGAGACCTATGTCTCTCATGAATTTAGATGCAACAGAATCTTCAACAAAATCTTAGCCAACATATCAAAAAGTTATACATCATGACCAAGTGGGATTCATACCACGTATGCAAGAATGGTTCAACATCAGGAAAATAATCATATGGTCATACCAATCATTGCAGAAAAGGCATTTGATAAAATCCAACACCCATTTCTGTTCAAAACTCTCAAAAAATAGGGATAGAAGGGAAAATCCTCAACATAATAAAGTGCATACACATGAAACCAACAGCCAACATTATTGTTAATGGAGAATGACTCAGAGCATTCTTGGAAATGGAAACCAGACAAGAATACCCTCTATCACTGCTTCTATTCAACATTGTATTGGACGTCCTAGACAAGGCAATAGGGTAAGAAAGAGAAATAAAAGGCAACCAAATTGGCAAAGAAGAAGTAAAGCTATCTCTATTTGCAGGTGACATGATCTTATACACAGAAAACCCAAGACTCAGCCAAAAAAATTACTAGAACTAATAGAAAGTTTCAGCAAAGTGGCAGGATATAAGATCAACATACAAAATTAGTTGAATCCTCTGTCAACAAAGAGGCCTCTGTAAAGGAAATAAGGAAACAATACCATTTACAGTAGCTACTAAATAGATAAAATGTCATTGTTATGTGCCGTTGAGTCTAACCCAACTCATAGTGACCCCTCCTTGGGTTGCCAAGGAAGTATCACTATGGAAGTAGATTGCCCAACCTTCCTTCCGAGGAGTGGCTGGTGGGTTTAAACTGCCAGCCTTCTGGTTTGCAGTTAAGTGCATTAGGCACTATGCTACCAGAGCTCCCAAATAGATAAAATACTTACGAATAAATTTTACCTGGGACACAAAAGACTTATACAAAGAAAATGACAAAACATTACTACAAGAAACTACAAGGGATCTAAATAAATGGAGGAATATGCCTTGTTCATGGATAGGAAGACTAAATATTGTGAAAATGTCAGTATTACCCAAAACAATCTATGCATTCAATGCAATTCCGATCCTGATTCCATCAACATTTTTTAAGGACATGGAAAAACCAATCACTAATTTCATATAGAAAGGAAAGGAACCTCAGATAAGCAAAACACTGCTGAAGAAGAAAAATAAAGTGGGAGGTCTCACACTCCCGGGCCTCAAAACCTACTATACAGCCACAGTAGTCAAAACAGTGTGGTATTGGTACAGTGATACAGAGATAGACCAATGGACCAGAATTGAAAACTCAGAAATAGACCCATCCATCTGTGGACAGCTGATCTTTGACAAAGGGCCAAGACCCATTAAATCAGGGAGAGATAGCCTCTTTAACAAATGGTGCTGGTAAAATTGGGTATACTTGTAGAAAAATGAAACAAGACCTACACCTTAACCCATATACATAAATGAGCTCAAGATGGATCAAAGACTTAATTGTAAAACCCCAAACTATAAAGCTCATCAAAGATAAAATAGGGGTAAATCTAGGGGCCCTTATTTATGGCATAAATAGACTATCAAGCATAACCCAAAATGCACAGGCCACAGAAGAGAAACTAGATGAGACCTTTTAAAAATTAAATTCTTATGTGCATCTAAAGACTTCTCCAAAAGGCTGAAAAGAAAAACAGATTGGGAAAACATATTTGACTACGATGTATCTGACAAGGGACTTACCTCCAAAATGTATATAAAAATTCAACACCTCAACACCAAAAAGAAAAATAACTCAATTTGAAAACTGGCAAAGTAAATAAATAGACACTTCACTAAAGAAGAAATACAGGTGGCCAACAAACACAAGAGGAAATGCACATGATCATTAGCCATTAGAGAGATGCAAATGAAAAGAACAATGAGATATCATTTCACCAAGACAGAAAATAACAAATGTTGGCTAGGCTGCAGAGAGATTAGAACTCTCATACATTTTGGACTGACTGCAAAATGGTACAACCATGTGGCAAATGATATGTTGTTGTTGTTGTTATGTGCCGTCAAGTCATCCCTGACTCACAGCGACCCCTCCTTGGGTTTCCGAGGCAGTATCACTACGGAAGTAGGATTACCCAACCTTCCTTCCGGTTTCCGAGGCAGTATCACTACGGAAGTAGGATTACCCAACCTTCCTTCCAAGGAGTGGCTGGTGGGTTTGAACCGCCAGCCTTCTGGTTAGCAGTCAAGTGCCTTAGCCACTATGCTACCAGAGCTCCCGGCAAATGATATAGCATTTCCTTAAAAATCTGAAAGTAGATACACCTTTTGATCCAGCAATTCCATTATTAGGAATACATCCTAACGAGGTGAGAGACAGAACACAAACAGAATATGCACACCCATGGTCATTGCAGCACAATGCATTATAGCAAAGAGATGGAAAGAACCTAAATACCCATCAACGGATGATTGGATAACCAAACTCTGGTACATTCATACAATGGAATACTATGCAACATTAAAGAATAATGAAGAATACACGAATCATCTTGCAATGCGGATGAGTTTAGAGAACAATATGCTGGTAGCATAGTGCCTAAGACACTTGACTGCTAACCAGAAGGCTGGCGGTTCAAACCCACCAGCCACTCCTCAGAAGGAAGGTAGGGCAATCTACTTCCATAGTGATACTGCCTTGGAAACCCAAGGAGGGGTCGCTATGAGTTGGGGCCAACTCAATGGGACATAACAACAACAACAACATGCTGAGTGAAGTAAGTCAGTCACAGAAGGCCAAATATTGTATGAGCCCCTTATTGTTAAAAGTCAAGGAAAGTTTATTCAGGGAAGGAAATTCACTTTATTGGTTACCAGGGACAGAAGGGAAGGGGAGGGAAAAATCTCAAACTATTTGGGGGTCACATGGTGATTTAGGTGAGGGGAGGAATGGTATGGAAAGACTCTGTGACCAGCATGATGACATTAGGGAAAGGAAAGGCACTGAAATTTACACAAAAGATATAGATAACAGAGGCAAATACTATTACATGCACAACAGTGAAATATCACTAGCACAAAATATCAGCCTATGGATTAATGAAAAGACAGGTGAGAAGAGCAGGTGGGGGTAGGCAAACAGGAATATACCCTAGATCAAGGATAGATTTGGCTGAAAATAATTGTACATATGCACTTGTGCTACAAAATTAGCCACATGTATTACAGAAGCAACAGAAGACAGGGTTGGAGTAACTTCTCAGAGACAATCAAATATCTCATGAGAGAGAATCACCAGGCCTGCAGGCTCAGGACTATAGTCTTGGGATAATCAATCTCAATTGGCACACACAGTTCATAAAAATTTTGTTTTGTAGCCTACTTTGGTGAGTAGCGACTGGGGTCTTACAGCTTTTAAGCAGCCATCTAAGATGCAACTATTAGTCTCCTCTCCTCTGGAGGAAAGAAGAGTGAAGAAAATCAAAGCTATCTGGGAATAATTATTCCAAAGATAAAATGGACCACGGGGACCTCAGCCTCCACAACCCTGAGACCAGAGGAAGTAGATGGTGCCAAGCTACCAATGCCAACCACTCAGAAAGGGATCAAATCTGGAGATCCTGGATAGAATGGGAGGGAAAATGTGGAAAAAAATTTGAAAACACAAAAATGACCAGAATTACTGGTCAGAAAAAGACTGGTGGAATCCCTGAGGCTATGACTCTGAGTTACCCTTCAGGCCTAGAAATGGACTCACTGCCATTGATTGGTTCTCAGCCCAACAGTAGAAAGACCTACATACAAAACACCTACCCCAGGTTGATGCACCCATGCTCAAGTGAGATGCACCTCTGAGATCAATCAGCCATGACACACCAGAGGGGAAGCACTCACATAGAAGGAAAGCTGAACAGTCAGGAATGCATAGATAAGAAGGGCACAGGGGCATTCCAGTAAAATGGCAGAATAGTCAGAAAGACTGCACAGACCCTCTTCAACAAAGAAAAAGGGAACCAATTAACACAGATATAGAAGATAACCCTGGCCCCTGAGCTTTGAAGTGAAGGATATAGAAGTGGGCTAAACTCCAACGAGCAGAAGAGTTTGCATGAAAATACAAAAAAGGAGACATACGGAGCTGCAGTCTGGCAGCGATCCTGATGGCATAGACAGCTTGGATATTGCTGAGTGGTGGTAGGACCTAAGAATTAACCTAAAAATCAGCCCTGCTAGCCAGGGATTGCATGGAGGACTGCTCTGGTGGCTGGGGAATGAAAGGGAAAGCAGCGAAGAGGAAGACGGGCTGAACTGTGGACTTTTGCCTGTCTGGAGAGTGCAGCCATTTTGAATGTTTACAAGCAGTGCAACCATTTTGGATATTTAAAGTGACAGCATTCTCCCAGATTCCAGGGACTTAAGAACAGGCTCTGCTTGCTGGGAACTGCAAAGACATCCCAGATGTCTGGACTACTGAACAGGTGTAACATTGCCCTTGTTACTCTTATATCTCACACCATCTTGGTGAATGGAGGTGCGGTCATACCTCACTCTCACCCACCTTCTAGGCTAGCAGGAATTTCATCCCAGTCTGTGTGCTCCAAAAGACACTGAGTGCCCTGCCCTGCCCAGATTTTCTTTTCTTTTTTTTAGTTTGTTTGTTTTTGTCTGTTTTAATACTACTGCTATTATTATTAGTTGTCTTTTTATCATCATTCTTTATTCTTCCCTTCCCAAGTTCTAGTTTTCAGCTTTTTTTCTTTTCCCTATTCTTTGCTACAATATTTTTTCTTTATTTCTTGTGGGTAACCCCATTTCCTGTTGTTCTTTTTGCATTTTTTATATTTTTTTCTCCAATATTCTCCTATGCTCTTACTGCTCTCTCCACAGATATTGCAGTGTTTTTTGTTTTGTTTTTGTTTTTGTTTTTTTCCCTCTTCTCTTTTTTTGTTACTGTTCTTTGTGATTACACAGTGTGCTTTTTGTCCAATTGCTTTTCCTTTTTTGATGGATATTCAATTGTTATTTTTGTCTGAGTGGGAGACAGCAACAGACCCATATGACACGAACAACAACAACAACATCTTCAAAGGATTGAGAGACTGATCAAGGAAAACACAGACAAATACCTAGAAGAATTTTGGAAGAAAATACAAGAACAAAATGACAAAATAAATGAAAAAATAGAAATGTTTCAAAACCTACAAATAGAAATCCAGAAGATTAATACTAAGTTTTCTCCATTATTCTCCTATGCTCTTATTGCCCTCTCCCCAGATATTGCAGTGTTTTGTTTTGTTTTGTTTTTTCCCTTTTTGTAGATAACATATGAAAAGCCAAAGGAGTAGAATTGATGCAATGGAAGACAGAATTAATGAGATTGAAGACAAATACCTGAATACTTCTTAGGAAAGGGATCAATCAGAAAACACATCAAAAGAAAATGAAGAAGGCCTAAGAATCATGTAGGATACCATCAAAAGGAATACCTATGTGACATTGGAATTCCAGACCAGGAAGAGAAAAATAAAACCACTGAGAAAATTGTCCAAGATCTGTTGGAAAAGAACTTTCCTGATATGATGAAAGAGAGATTATATCCATTCAGGAAGTCCAACTAACCCCAAACAGGATAGACCCCAAAAGAAAATCACCAAGACATATCATCATCAAACTCATGGAAACCAAAGACAAAATCCTGAAAGCAGCATGGGAAAAACAAAAAGTTACTTACAAAAGACAACTAGTAAGAATAAACTCTGATTTCTCAACAGAAACCATGGAAGTGAGAAGGCAATGGGATGGTATGTATAAAATCCTGAAAGAGAAAAATTTTCAACCAAGAATTACATGTTGTTGTTGTTGATAGGTGCCGTCAAGTCATTTCTGACTCACAGCGACCCAATGCACAGCAGAACAAAACACCACCCAGTCCTGAGCCAGCTCCATGATCCTTGCTATACTTGAGCCTATTGTCACAGCCACCATGTCAATCCATCTCATTGAAAGCCTTCCCCTCTTTCATCAACCCTCCACCTTACCAAGTGTGACATCCTTCTCCAGGGAATGGTCCTCTCTGACAACATGACCAAAGTAGGTGAGACGAAGTCTGGCCATCCTTGCTTCCAAGGAGCATCTCGGCTGCACTTCCTCCAGGACAGATCTGTTAGTTCATTTAGCACTCCATAGTACTTTCAGCATTCTTCGCCAGCACCACAACTTAAAAGCATCAACTCTTCTTTGGTCTTCCTTATTCATTGTCCAGCTCTCAGATGCATATGAGGCAGTTGGAAATATGGTCTGTGTCAGGCGCACTTTAGTCCTCAAGGAGACATCCTTGCTCCACAGCACTTGAAAGAGAATTATATACCCAGCAAAACTGTCCCTCAAATATGATGGTGAAATAAGGCGATATCCAGATAAGCAGAAACTAAGGGAATTTATTAAAACTAGAGCAACCTTACAAGAGTTACCAAAGGGAGTCCTTTGAACAGAGAACCAAAAATAGCAAACAACACCCAACCATTAATACAAAAGATGACTTAACCCAGAAACCACAGCTATGGACATATCCAAAGTAAAATAAGCTTACAAGATTGAAAATAGGGAACCAGAGACTTTAATTGGCAAATGAGGACAACTACAAACCAAAAAGAGGGAAAATACTGTGTAGTTGCAGGACTTCTAAATGGTGAGGAAGTCAAGAGAGTTGCAAGATAGAATGGACTATTCTAAACACTGGGAGAAAATTATAAATCACAGGGTAACCTGAAAGAAGAATGATAAACCTTCACATCACAATAAAAAAGAGGAAAAGCACAAATATTCAGCAAATACTAAACCAATGGCAAAACGGAAATTATAACATGATTCATAAGCATAATGAGCTCAGCACAGAAAATAATATGGAATAAAGAAACCAGGGACACCATGAAAAAAACACATAACAAAATGACAGCAACCAATTCATACTTGTCAATAATTACACTGAATGTTAATGGATTAAATGCACCACTCAAGAGATGGAGAGTTGCAGATT
>NW_006922027.1:821159-833684 GCF_000298275.1 Orycteropus afer afer | reverse complement strand
TGGGACCTTCTAAAAATTAAATTTTTATGTGCTTCCAAAGACTTCTCCAAAAGAGTCAAAAGAGAACCTACAGATTGGAGAAAAAAAAATTTGGTAATGACATATATGACAAGGGACTTATCTCTAGGATTTATAGAAAACTCCAACACTTCAATAACAAAAAGACAAATAGTCCAATTCAAAAATGGGCAGAAGACATGAATAGACACTCCACCAAGGAGGATATTCAGGTGGCCAACAAACATACGAAGAAATGTTCATGATCATTAGCTATTAGAGAAATGCAAATCAAAACAACAATGAGATACCATCTTGCTCCAGCACTAGCAGCAAAGTTCAACAAGACAGAAAATAACAAATGCTAGTGAGGATGCAGAGAGATTGAGATTATCATACACTGCTGGTGGCACTGTAAAATGATAAAACCACTGTGGAAAACAGTATGGTGATACTTAAAAATTTGGAAATAGAAATACCATTTGATCCAGCTATTCCATTACTAGTTATACACCCCAGAGAAGAGAGAACGATGACAAGAACAGACATATGCACACCCATGTTCATCGCAGCACTATTTACAATAGCAAAAAGTTGGAAGAAACCTAGGTGTCCATCAGCTTAGGAATGGATAACCAAACTGTGGTGTGTACACACAATGGAATACTATGCAGCCCTAAAAAATAACCTAGAATCTGCAAAACACCACATGATGTGGATTAACTTGTAGGACATTATGCTGAGTGAAATAAGTCAATCACAGAAGGACAAATAATGCATTAGTCCATTATTGTAAAAGTCATGGAAAGGTTTATCTGTGGAAGGAAATCTTCTTTGTTGGTTAACAGGTGTGGGAGGGTAGGCTAGGGAGCACAATTAGATAGGTAGAGATAACTATTGATTTGGGTGAAGAGAAGTGCAATGTACCAAATGTGAGTGATCAACATGGTGGCGTTGAGGATTAGAAAGAAATAGAGAAGTACATGAGAGTAACAGACAACAAAGATGTACCCTTTTGCATGTACAGTACTGTGTTGTCAGTGAAGGCAAACATGAGTATACAGGTGGACAGATGGGTGAACAGGCTGAACTACGTATGTCTATGTAGCAGGGAGTGTACCCAAGACCATGTATAAGTTTGGCAGACAGTGGTTCAACAAGTGTATTTGTATGTTCTGTAAGAATTCCTAGGGTGTAATAGAGCTGATAAGGGACAAGGTTATAGTCACTTCTTGGTCACAGCTAGCTACCCAGAGGAAGTGAGTAGAACCTGTGGGCTAGGGACCACAGTCGCAGGGGACATCAAGCTCAATTGGCATAACATACTACACAAAACATTGTTCCACCTCCTACTTTGGCAGGTAGCCACTGGGATCTTAAAAGCTTGCAAGCAGCCATCTAGATGTAACGATGGGTCTCTCATTGTCCAGAGCAAAGAAGAATGAAGAAAACCAAAGATTCATGGAAACAATTAGTCTTCATGACTAGTACACCATGCATTCCTCCACCCATATGACTATGAGACCAGAAGAACTAGATGGTGCCCGCCTACCACTGTCAACCCTCAGAGAGGGATCTATGTAGGAGATCCTGGATAGAGAGGGAGAAAAATGTGGAACAAAACTCAAAATCATTTTGACAATAAAAAAAGAGGGGGACCAGGTTTCCTGGCCTGATAGAGTCTGGTGGAACCACTCAGACTATGGTCCCTAGCTGCCCTTCAGGTCTGGAATTGAACCCACACCTGTGGCTTCCAGCCAAATAAAAGACGGGCATATGAGTTGAACATTTACCTGAGGTAGATACACTGCTTCGAGAGAACAATTATGGGAGAAAGAAAAGCTGTTTATGCACAGGGAGACAGCTCAGGGGGCAGGAGTGCATGAAGGGATGTACACAGGGAAGACGTAACTATTGGGAGGAAGTAGGAGGGGAGCTGTTGGCATTGTGGTAAATTGTAGTCAATGTCATGAGACAACGTGTGTGGGAACTGCTGTATGGAAAGTGAATTTACTCTGTAAACTTTCACCCAAATCACAATGAAAAAAAAAAGGGGGGGCAGAGGGTAGGGTGGTCACAAAGAGGAGAGGGGAGGAGAGTTTTTTATGGTTGGGGATGATAATTGGGGCTGTGAAATCAGTTTTACATGAACGGTTTAATGTAAAACAAATTTGCTTGGCAAATTTGCACCCAAAGCGCACACACACAAAAAATAATGAAAAAAGAAAATCTTGCCAAATCCAAGGTCAAAAAAACTGCCTTTTGTTTTCTTCTAGGAATTTCATAGTTTAACTCTTATATTTAGATTTTTTATAAATTTTGAGTTAATTATTGTATATAGTGAGAAGTAAGGGTTCAAATTCATTCTTTTGCATGCAGATATATGATTGTCACTATTTGTTAAAGAGACTCATCTTTTCCCATTGAATGATCTTAGCACCCTTGTAAAAAAAAATCAGTTGAACATAGATGTATGGCTTTCTTTCAGGACTTTCAGTTTTATTCATTCATATATATCTTTCCTTATGCTACTACCCCACTGTTGTGATTATTGTAAGATTGAAATAAGTTGTTAAATTGGAAAGTGTGAATCTTTCAACTATTCTTTTTTAAAAATTGTTTTGGCTGTTTGCAGTCTCTTACATTGCAATTCCATATGAATTTGAGGACAGATTTTGCATTTATGCAAAAAAGCTATTGGGATTTTGATCAGGACTGCATTAAATATATATATCAGGGAAACTGACATTGTAACAATATTAAGTCTTGTAATCTATGAGCCCAAAATATTTTCCATTTATTGAGGTCTTCTTTAATTTATTTCAGCAGTATTTTGTAGCTTTCATTGTACAAGTCTTACATCTCCTTTGTTAAATTTATTCTTAAGAATTTTATTCTTTTTGATATTTGTAAAGCATAAGAAATGTACAACACACCAAGTGGCTTGTAACAAGAGAATTTTCATCTCTCACAGCTCTGGAGGGTAGAAGTCTAAAATGAAGGTGTTCAAAGGGCCATGAACCCTCTGAAACTTCTGGGGAAGGAGTCTTCTTTTTCCAACATCTTGTAGCACCAGGTGTTCCTTAGCATGTAGACACATATCTCCAAGCTCTGCCTCTGTCTTCACATGCTCTCTTCTTTCCATGTCTCTTTATCCAATCCAGTACAGTGCTCCCTCTGGTTTCCCAAAATTCACATCCATTCTACATACCATATGTGTGTGTGTGTGTGTGTGTGTATGATTGGATCCATGAGATGGTGGGTTCAAAGTCCTGACTTTTAGGTTCACAGGAGAGTGCTTTAACCACTGTGTCACCAGGAATCCTCAAGATAGGTATAGAATAGACATTTCCATCCCAAAAGGAAGAAAACCAAGAATAAAGGAGTTATTAGTTCAAATTTAGTGTGTGAACCAGCAGGGAAAATTCCATTAGTTTTCAAAGCTTGATAAAAATTATCTCCTGACTCCATGCTCTGTCCTTTGCATCCACTCTCTTGGTCCTTCACATCAGCCCTGCCATCTCAGCCCTTGTTTGTAGTAGCCCCAACCTTTTAGAAACCTGGAGATGGTGGCCATGCCTCCACGTCTCTGGTGGCAGCATAGCTCCACTGGCTCCTGAGTCCCCTCAGAGTAATTTTTTTCATTTCCTGAAGGATGCCTCCCTTCATTTTGTCCCTTCTCTGTCCCCTTCAGTATAAGCATTTCTGCTGAGATGAGTGATTGGATCCATGAGTAACACCTCATTTCTTCATCAAAAGATCATTCCTCCACACTCTTGACAGTGAGTGTAGAACACACTATCTAGATAGGTTGAGAATTATCCCAATCTGCAAGTTCTGGTTCCTTTATGCTTAGGAGTCTTTCCTCAATTTATCTTTTTCCTCTCACATTTTACAATAAGCAGCAAGGACCAAGGCTGCACTCCACACCTTGCTTGGAAATCACCTTAGCTAAATATCTGAGTTCAACACTTAGAAGTTCTACTTTTCCACTAAATGTTAGAACATAATTCAGCCAAGTTTTCTGCCACTTTATAATAATGCTTGCCTTTCTCCAGTGTCCAATAACATTTCCTTCTAAATCTCCTGAAGCATCTTTAAATTCACTGCCATCAAGTACATTCTAATTCATGGCAACCCTATAGGACAGGGTAGAATGGCCCCCTAGGGTTTCCAAAGCTGTAAATGTTTCATGTCCATAAATTTACTAACTGTTTCTTCAAGACATTTTGGATTTTTTCTGTCAAGCACCACACCATTCATCCAATCCCTACTTATTACCCAATTCTAAAGCCACTTTTACATTTTTAGATATTTGTTAGCAACAGCAGTGTGCTTCCTGGACCAGAATCTTTGTGTGTTTCCTTGGACTGCCATACCAAACTAAGACAAACCAGATGTGTGAAAACAACAGAAATCTATTCTTTCATAGTTCTGGAGTCTATGAAATCCAGACATCAATAGGACAATACTCCTTCTGCTTGAACAATTTCTCTCAGAAAGATCAGCACAAGGTTGGTACCCTTGAGGCAGAAGTTAAAGATGTCCCAAATGTCCAAACAACTACCATGCCACTTCATCTTTTCAGACATTAACTTCTCCTCCTCCTCCTAGTAATTTTCCCCATCTTAGTTCTGTATTTCACTGTAATGCCTCACAGAACTCACAGACACCAAGGGATTGTCTCACTTAGTAGTGGTGGAGGCTGGCAGGCTGGCGAGTCCCAAGTCTGTGAGTGGGTCTGGAGGATCCTTGCAATTCTCAGGGTTTGATGAACTTCGATCAGCAGATCAGATGACAGCTGCTGTCCCAAATCCAGGAGTAAGATGAGGATGAGCCAAAACACAGAACTGGAGTAAGAGGAGGGCAAACCTTCCCAGGAGATTTGTAGGTATACCCTCAAGGAAGCTAAGGGTGGTGGTTTGAGTTATACCTTCCAGCAAAGCAGGACTCAAGATACATTCCACTTATGTTTCTACAACAGAAATAACCCAAGTGGATGGCTTTACCAATCAGCAGCTACTCAGTTGCTCAAGGCAAATCCCACCACAAAGCCAATTGCCAGTCATTATAGGGAACGACTACTACCAGCTGCCCAGTGAAGCTGACACCCGACCTTAACTACCACACCACCCCAAACAGGCATGGATAATAGGATTTAAAATACATCACAGAATGGAGGACAATGGCTGGAAGGACCACATCAAGCAATTCACTGCACCCTCCAAAACTTAGCTAGGTGTTCCTGTGCAGTATAACTCTACTCTCTACCTCCATGTCCACACAGACTGTCTCCCTCTGAGTCTTTCTGTGTCTTCTCTTCTTAAAAGACTGGTCATGTTGAATTAAGTACAACCTCTTCTTAACTGATAATATCTGCATAAAACCTGTTTCCAAAACCTCATATTCTGAGGTTCTTGGAAAGACATGAATTTTGGAGGGACATGTTCCAACTCAGTCCAATTATATTGTAAATGGAATTGTTTTCTTAATTTCCTCTTTGGATTATTCATAGTTAGAATAGTATTTTTTACATGATGATACTGTATCTGATAACTTCCCTGAAGATCTTTTTTTAGCTGTACATTTTTTATGTAGTTTTTTAGGATTTTAAACATATAAGATCATGTCATCTGTGAGTAGAGGTAGTTTTACTTCTTCCTTTCAATTTTGATGCCTAATTGCTGTGGCTACAAACTTCTAGTACAAGACTGAATAACAGTAGTTTTTTTTCCTGATCTTAGAGGGAAAGCATTCAGTTTTCTATCTTTGCGTATGATGTTAACTGTGGGTTTTCATAAATGTCCTTTATCATCCCAGTGGATCTCTCTTCTAACCCTACTTTGTTGAGCCCTTAGCTACAGAGACACTGATAGTGATTAAATGTCTGAGGGGTGCAAGTGGGGCAATGCCAGTCAGTATGATGACTCGATATTTCTTCGTAGCTCTTCTATGGAGGCTGACTGTACAATAACCCACTGATCCTTGATCCCTTCTTTATGGGCCATCCCACATAGTAGCTCAGAGTGGAGGTGATTCTTTGCCTGTGGTTGTGAGCCTTACTTTGTGTTTGTGTCATAACCTTCTCTGGGCTTCATTCCTTGGTTAACTTTGGAAGTTTGGGTCTTTCTGGACCTGGCTGGGCCATGGAATGGGAAGATGGTTGAAGGTGTGTGTGAGGGATGGGCACGAGGGAGAATTCTTGGTCCTCTGAGGTGGTGAAGATTCATTTCCCCCAGGTGTTATTTTCCCAAGATGGTTCTAAGCCCATACAGAGCCCTTGAGATGGCATTTGGACATATAGCCTCACTGTCTTTGCCTCAGCCATACTCTACCACCAAGGTGGCCAGAGTGGTGTGGCAGCCCTTTCCTGGGGAAAGCTACAGGGCAGCTGGGAGGGAATGGTGGGATTCCAGTTGGGAGTTGTCTTTATGCTGCCAAGTCTGGGGGAGAGTGGAGGTACTACGTACCAATTTCCAGTACTTCCAGTACAGCTGTAGAGCTGGGACTGGCTTTGTGCTTGCACCATGCAGAATGGATGCACAGCTGCTGACCTTCATATTTTTGTTAATTCTCTTAGTCAGTATTGGACTTTATCATAGTTTTGGTCTTCCAGTATGCAGTTTGAATACAACCATATGAATCATGTTGGAGGGAAATTGAATGTTCATGTTGTTTCTGCAGCCAAATGCAAGGTGGTCATCACTGTTAACCAGGGTCTCCGGGGTGGCCGTGTACTTGAGTTGAAGAAGATTGTGGACGAGGCTGTGAAGCTCTGTCCCACTGTGAAGCACATCTTGGTAGCCCATAGGACAGACAAGAAGGTCACCATGGGGGACCTGGATGTTCCCCTGGAGCAGGTAAGTTCACCTTACATGGCATAGACTGAGAAGGGAGATGATCACTGGGTTTCCTGGGTGTGAAGCTTGCCAGTTGTGGTTCTCAATCTGGGTCCTGAGAGGTACCCAGGTCCCCCTGTAGTCTTAGTGGGTAACATCCTGGATGGGAAGGTAGAACCCAAATGCTGCTGACATGTTTGGACATGTACAAATATGCTATTGAGACTGGATGTGTCCTATGCTATGTCTTCTCTGCCTTTGGATTAGGCCTTGGGTGGGTTGGAAAGGATGATCGTGTCTGCTGGGTCCTTCATCACTGAGGGGAAATGGCGCTGAGGAGCTATACACCCTGGACAGGCTACTGTGTTTTCTCCTGCACAGGAAATGGCTAACGAGGAGCCCGAGTGCACGCCAGAGAGCATGGGCAGTGAGGACATGCTTTTCCTGCTGTACACTTCAGGGAGCACCGGCACACCCAAGGGGCTCGTGCACACCCAAGCAGGCTACCTACTTTATGCAGCGCTGACTCACAAGGTGGATGGCCTCTATGGGGGTGGGGTAGCCTCCTCTGAGGACAGGTGACAAAGGTGGGGTGAATCCCTCCATAGGCTCAGGATGTGGGCATAGGACTGCTGGACTTCAGGCCAGAGGCCCTGCTGCCTTGCAGGTGTGGGGTGCTTGCGTTTTCTCACTGTGCTCTTGAGCAGGCCCCGAGGCAGTGAGGCTACATTAGGAGGCAGGGATCTAGTTTCTTCCTCCCTGGGAAAGGATGTGGGTTTCTTCAGGATAGATAACATTGAGTCTGAAGGGGTGCCTGAGATATGAGTGAATTTGGGTGGGTGTGAGGTGGGGACAGGGCTTACTTAGGCTATTGCCAGGTCCACTGGGGAAAGGTTGGCCCAACTACCTATTCTCCCTTCAGAAACTGCAGGGAGAGAACATCTCCAGTCCTGATACACACTGAGACAGGGTTAGAAATCCTTTTCAATTCCTGCATGCTGTGGGCCTTCAGGATATGGATGTCACGACTCACCAGCATGTACTGCCTTTTTCACAAGTAAAACTGCATTCTTCCTATATGGAATCCTCCATTCCACCTTGAGACACAGCCTATAGGGCACTGGCCACTACATGGCTACCTTCTGGAAACATTTCCTGGAGAATCTGATTCTATCTAAAGCAATGAGATACTGTAGGCCACTCACGCAAAAATTTGAAAATACGTGTTTTCATTGTAAAGCAGGACACAAATCCAGAAAACTGCCAAAATAAAATGATGAGTTAATAAATCATTACAAGGCAAATGCCACTGTCCAAGAAGCCACACAGAAGCCCCTTCCATGTGCCTGGCCCAATTCCATGTGTCCTGTAGCATTCTTCACCACCCCCTCATGAAGTCACACTCGTAACTTCTACTGCCATCACTTCCCGTGCTTTTCTTTCTGTAGTTTGTCACCCAAACATGCATCCCTAGACACTATACCTTACTCTGACCATTTTAAAAGTTCAATATTGATTTTAGTTCTTTCAAATCTATAGATTTTCTAATGTTTTCTTTATTTCCTTGAATCTGTTGTAGAACCCAACCTTTAGTCCCATGAAGCTCTATGGTCTAGGTATTGCCAATTGTCCCTCTGTCCTCTGTGTCCCTGAAAATTGGCAGTTGGGTTCAGACTTCGTTGGGCCTCTTGGCAAGACCATGGTGATGTATGTGTCTGTTGTGTGGTCTTAGAAACTGATGATGTGGGTGTATTTCTTGGTGTTTTTAGATTGTCTTATTTGTTTGTTTTGCAGTTCTTTAGAGGATTTTAAAAATTTTTATATCACTGAAGCAGAAAGGTGCCCACATCTTAAATGTACAAGATGGATTTTTACTTATGGATACACATTGTGATCCTCCACCCATATCAATACTGGGTTGTTCCCAGCTCCCTCTTGCTTATCTACCTTCCCTGAATTAGTCTGCCTATCAAGGATAACCTTGATCCCAAATTGTCAGCACAGATCATTCTATCTGGGTGAGAACATGTACATCATCATCAGAGGGCTGCTGAGGGGCAATTTCCCATCCCAGGGTGGGCACCTCTCTGGATGGTTGCAGTCATAAAATGTCATACATGCATTCTCTTTCTTGGTGGTGTGGGAGAGTGGGGGCACACTCCTGACAGCCCCTCCTTCTGTCTGCAGCTTGTGTTTGACTGTAAGCCAGGTGATGTCTTTGGCTGTGTGGCTGATATTGGCTGGATCACAGGACATAGCTACGTGGTGTATGGACCACTCTGCAATGGAGCCACCAGTGTCCTTTTTGAGAGCACCCCAGTTTACCCTGATGCTGGTGAGGACCTGGGGCCCTGTTGGGACCTTGTGCTGAGGCAAGGAAGGAGCTTGAGAACAGAGGTGGGGTCATGAAAAGGTGGAGGCCTGCACTCTGGACAAAGTGTGGTTATGTGGCCCCACTGAGCAAATGCTGGTGGACCTAGAGCTGCTAGGCATGGGCCTCTACCAGGGTCATTGGGCTGGCCCCTATCTCTGTAAGATCATATAAATGGGAGAGGGGAGTCTGGTGGATGCTACAGAGCCTGGCCCCAATGGAGAGAGGCCGCTATTCCTGGCCTATGTCAACAGGGCTGTCCTGGGAGTGCACCTCCATCAGACTGAGGGATGGCTTGGAGCCCCCTCTGTGTAATGAGGCTGATTCAAGGAGGTTTGAGAGCACAGCCATGTCTTATTCATCTTGGCTTCTTCTTCCCACACAGCTCAGTGTACCCAGTAATTATTTTAATTGTGTTGAATGTTACTGGCTATGCAGAAGCTCTTACCCAAGCATGCATAGTACTGAAATTTTGTGCGCAGAGCTCCCTACTACCTCCTCTAGCCAGATGGGGCTGATGGCAGTGCAATTAAGAACATGTCAGGAACACAGCTCAGGGGTTGAAAGTCCATCTTTATAGCAATCTTAGGTTCACCATCTTAACCACTTGAGTCTCCAATCCCCATTTGTTTAGTGGGGCTCTTGTGAAGCCAAGTACATGCTAAGTGTACCCAGGGAACACTAATCACCACATTACAGGCTATTTAAATGGGAATGGACAAAAGTTCTATATTAGCCTCAGAATAGTTTTAAAATTCCTAGTCATGTCCCTTTACCTCACTGTGTCATTCAGTGCCAGCAGTGGACTGGGTGTGGTGCATGGAGGGCTGGATAAGCTCCATTGCAGCCTTTTTCATCTTCCATAGAATAATTCTGCACACTTTCTGAGAACACATGATACATGTACATGTATCCCACACATGGGACCCACTGGCTTATCTCTAATGGGCTTCAGATGGTCATGTTCATAGGGCTGCACTAACTGTACATGGGCCTTTCTGTAGGTCGGTACTGGGAGATGGTGCAGCGCCTACAGATCAACCAGTTCTACTGTGCCCCAACAGCTGTGCGGCTATTGCTGAAGTACGGTGACACCTGGGTGAAAAAGTATGACCGCTCCTCCCTGCGCACCCTGGGCTCAGGTAAGCCTGCCCTGTGGCAGAGGACAGCAGGCAGAGTGGCATCTGGCAGATGCAGACACACTTCCAAATGATCTTTCTTATGAGAACTATGCAGCTATGCAGTTAGTAACACAGCCTAACATTGTCAGCTCCCTGCACCTACTCTACTCTCTTCCTGCTTGTAGTCCGTCCCCGAAGCTGACCCCATTTCAGATGTGTTTTGTCTCTGAGTTTTGTAGCTTAATCTGTAGCCCAGCTCATTTCTTTAGAGACAGTTTAGGATTTAATTATATGGCTGTATGATTGTATACTTTAATTCACTAAACATTTTCCCACTGTTTCATGTACTAAGTATCATTCTGCACTTGTACACTGTTCTTACTGTAGACATGTCCTAGTAGAGAATTGTTAGATCAAAGGTTATTTTTGTCTTTAATTTAGGCTATTTTTTAAAATAGACTTTGCAAAATCCTTTGTGAAGCATCTTTGGGGAGGTGCTGTGGGAACAGTTCTCAGCATCCAGGAGAAAAATGTACACATGCCTGTTCCTCTATCTTTTGTCTCTGTCCATTTCATGTCTGCCATTATGTGTGTTGTCTGGGGGGAAGCACGTGTGAATCTGGGGGTAAAGCAAGGGTAGTAGACTTCTCCAGTCTCCTTGGGTGAACGCACAGGCCTGCTTTGTGGCTGTTGATGGAGGGTATGTGGGGGTCATCAGCACTATGGGTATAGGACTGGTGAATGTGTGTGTGTAGCACTGAGATGGCTGTTGGGGACTGTATCCCACATACTCCTGGCAGCTTCCTTCCCTGTGGATAGCTCACCAGTGTTCCTGTGTGTGGAGGGGTAAAACCTCCCTAGCAGGTTTGTGAAGATAATCTGTAAGAACATATGCAGAGTTCCTGCCACAGAGTGGGCATCCATAAGAATCGCACTCAGGAGAGGTCCAGTAAGATGGCGGACTAGGCAGAAAGTCTGCACAGACCCTCTTCAACAAAGAAAAGGGAAACCAATTAACACCAACACAGAAGACAATCCTGGACCCCTGAGCCTTGAAGGGAAGGATATAGAAGTGGACCAAACCCCAAATAGCAGAAGAATTTGCATAAAAATACCAAAAAAGGAGACAGATGGAGCTGCAGTCTGGCAGCGATCCTAAGCGATCCTGACAGCATGGCACAAACAGCTTGGAGATTCACGAGTGGTGGTACATCCTAAGAATTAACCTAAAAATCAGTGCTGCTAGCCAGGCACTGCACAGAGGACTGGTCTGGTGGCTGAGGAATAAACGGAGAAGGTGAAGAGAAGGCAGACTGAGCTGTGGACTTTTGCTGGTCCAGAGGGTGCCGCCATTTTGAATGTTACAAGCTGCTTCACCATTTAGGATATTTAAAGAGACAGTGCTCTCTGAGATTCCAGGGGCTTAAGAAGAGTTTCTGCTTTCCAGCAACTCCAAGGACACTCCAGACCTGCAAGACTGAAACAGTGTGACATACCTCTTGTTACTCTTATACCCCACACCCACTTGGTGAAGAGAGGTGTGGCCATCCTCCACTCCCACCTACCTTCTGGGCCCACAGGAACTCCATCACAGTCTGTGCTCAGACAGAGCCTGGGTACCCTGCCCTGTCCTCCACTGAATTTTTCTTCTTCCACTTTTTTTATTTTTTTTCTTCTTCACTTTCTTTTTCCTGATGATTAGTTTGCTTGTATTTGTCTGTTTTAAAACAATTATTATTAATATTTTTATCCTTTATAATATTATTCTTATACTTCCCCTCCCAGGTCCTAGTTTTTAGCTTTTTTTCTTTTCCCTGTTCCTGGTTGAAATATATTTTTTTTAAATTTAATTTCTTTTTCCCCCTTTTTTCTCATAGTTAACCCCATATCTTGTTTTTCTTTTTGCATTTGTTCCCATTTTTTTCTTCATTATTTTCCTTCTCTACCTTTTTTCTCTTAGTGCCCTATCCTCAGATATTGCAGGTTTTCTTGTTTTTTCTTCTTCTTTTTCCCTTTTTTCTTTTTTTGGCTACTGTTCCTGTGTAATTACATGGTGTGTTTTTTGTCCATGTCCTTTTAGTTTTTTGATCATTATTCAGTTGTAATTTTTGTCTAACTGGACACAGCAACAGTCCCCATAAGACACAACTACACCCACACCTCCTGCAACTTCACTTACTAAGCAAGAGCCACTATC
>NW_006922027.1:819726-820173 GCF_000298275.1 Orycteropus afer afer | reverse complement strand
ACCATGCAAGTGAGAAGGCAATGGGATGGTATATGTAAAACCCTGAAAGAGAAAAAATTTCAACCAAGAAATATATACCTGACAAAATTGCCCCTCAAATATGATGGTGAAATTAGGAGATTTCCAGATAAGCAGAAACTAAAGGAAATAGTTCAAACCAAACCAACCTTACAAGAGATGGTAAAGGGAGTCCTTTGAGCAGAGAACCAAAAATAGCAAATAACAACTGACCATTAATACACAAGATGACATAACGCAGAAACCATAGCTATGGACATAAACAAAGTAAAATGAGCTTACAAGATTGTAAACAGGGAACCAGAGACATCAATTGGCCAGTGAGGACAACTATAAACAAAAAGAGGGAAAAGACAGTGTAGTTACAGAACTTCTAAATGGTGAGGAAGTTAAGAGAGTTGCAAGATAGAATGGACTGTTCTAAACTCG
>NW_006922027.1:816716-817616 GCF_000298275.1 Orycteropus afer afer | reverse complement strand
GGGAAAGTGGGAGAAAGGGGATTAAAAGCCAGGAATCCAGACAGAGGAGCAGTCAGTCACAGGAATCCAGGTAAGGAGAGGGAACTCAGGCACACCCAAAACAAAGAGCAGGGCAGGAGAGCAGGAGAAAGGGGATTAAAGGGAACTCAGGCACGCCCAAAGCAGCAGGGCGGGAAAGTGGAGAAAGGGGATTAAAATGCCCAGGAATCTGGATGAGGAGGAATCAGCTGCAGGGACCCAGGTAGGGGTAGTACAAGAAGTTTCCAACAGGGAGATAAACTTGTCTGTCGATTTATCCTACCATGGTGATATGTTGATGTGAGTTTTGAGGCTGAGCCACTGGTGTTTCAAACCCAGCAGGTTGCACATTATGCACCAGTATCAGGCCAGCTTACAGACTGAGACAGACTAGGAAGAAGGAAGAGGCTGTCCACTTCTATAAGAATTGGCCAGGGAAAATCTTATGAATAGCAAAGAAACAGTGTTTGATACATTACCACACAACTTTATGAATAGTTCAGTTAGGTTAGAAGGCTCTCAAAATAGGACTGGAAAAGAGCTGCATCATCTGAGTAAACCCAGCCTTAATCCTATGGATAAGATAAAGGTTTCGAGACCCCCATTTGCTGATGTAGCACCACTCAAATTGAAGAGAAACAGCTGCAGACATCCATTAATCTTTGGAACATGGAATCTACAAAGTATGAATCTAGGAAAACTGGAAGTTGTCAAAAATGAAATGGAATGCATAAAAATTGATATCCTCGGCATTAGTGAGCTGCAATGGACTGGTTTTGGCCATTTTGAATCAGACAAACATATGATCTACTATGCTGGGAATGACAGTTTGAAGAGGAATGGTGTGGCATTCATCATCACAAAGGATGTTTCAAGATCTGT
>NW_006922027.1:786008-812050 GCF_000298275.1 Orycteropus afer afer | reverse complement strand
ACTCCAACACCTCAATAACAAAAAGACAAACAATCCAAAAAAAAAAAATGGGTAGAAGACATGAATAGACACTTCACCAAGGAGGATGTTCAAGCCGCCAACAAACATGAAGAAATGCTCACGATCATTTGCTATTAGAGAAATGCAAATCAAAACAACAATGAGATACCATCTTGCTCCACCAGTAGTAGAAAAGTACAACAAGACAGACAATAATAAATGCTGGTGATGTTGTGGAGAGATTCGGACTCTCATACACTGCTGGTGAGACAATAAAATAGTACAACTACTGTGGAAAGCAGTATGGTGATTCCTTCAAAGCTGGAATTAGAAATACTATTTGACCCAGCCCTTCCATTACTAGGTATGTACTCTAAAGAAGTGAGAGCCATGACAAGAACAGATATATGCACACCCATGTTCATCGCAGCACCATTTACAATAGCCAAAAGATGGTAACAACCTAGGTGTCCATCAATTGAGGAATGGATAACCAAACTATGGTACATGCACACAATGGAATACTATGCAACACTAAAGAATAATGTAGAATCTGCAAAACACCGCATAACATGGATGAACTTGGAGGACATTATGCTGAGTGAAATAAGTCAATCACAAAAGGACAAATATTGTATTAGTTCATTATTATAAAAGTTAAGGAAAGGTTTTTCTATAGAAGGAAATTTTCTTTGTTGGTTACTAGGGGTGGGAGGGGAGGGGAGGGAATGCTGTTAGATAGATAGATATAAGTATTGATTTGGGTGAAGAGAAGGGCAATGTACCAAACCTGTGTAACCAATATGACAGCATTGAGGATGAGAAAGACATAGAGAGGTACATGGGAGGTACAGACAACAAAGATGAACCTTTTTGCACATACAGTGCTGTGTTGTCAGTGAAGGCAAACATGGGTATATGGGTGGATAGATGGGTGGACAGGCTGAACTATTAGGTATATCTATGAAATGGGGAGTGTATCCAAGAACATGTATACTGTTACAGACAATGGTCCTATAAGTGTATGTGAATGATCAGAATTCCCAGGTATATAGTAGAGCTGACAAGGGGCAAGGTTGTGGTCACTGCTTCGTCACAGCCAGCTACCCAGAGGGACCAAGTAGTTGAACCTGTGGGCTTGGGACCATAGTCACAGGGGACATTAAGCTCAATTGGCATAACATACTATACAAAACATTGTTCCACCTCCTACTCTGTCGAGTAGTGACTGGAATCTTAAAAGCTAGCAAGCTGCCATCTAGATGCAACGATGGATCTCTCCTCATCCAGAGCAAAGAAGAATGAAGAAAACTGAAATTCATGGAAACAATTAGTCCTAGCGACTGATACAGCATCGGATCTGCAGCCTATATGACTATGAGACCAGACGAACTAGATGGTGCCCAGCTACCACTGTCATCCACTTGGAAGGGGATCTATGTAGGAGACCCTTGATAGAGAGGGAGAACAATGTGGAACAAAACTCAAAATCTTTTGGAGAAAAAAAAAAATGGGGGGGACCAGATTTGCTGGTCTGATAGATCCTGGTGGAACCACTGAGACTATGGCCCCTAACTGCCCTTCAGCTCTGGAATTGAACCCACACCTGTGGTTTCCAGTCAAACAAAAGACAGGCATATGAGTTAAAATTTTCCTCAGGTAGATACACTCCTTGGAGAGAACAATCATGGGAAAAAGAAGGGCTGCTTATGCACAGGGAGACAGCTCAGGGGGCAGGAGTTCATGGAGGGATGGACACTGGGAAGAAGTAACTATGGGGAGGAAGTGGGAGAGGAGCTGTTGCATTGTGGTAAACTGTGGTCAATTTCATGAGACAAAGTGTATGTGAACTGTTGTATGGAAAGCGAATTTGCTCTGTAAATCTTCACCCAAATCATAACAATAATAATAAAAAAAAAAAGTATTGCACTCAGTTTCCCATTTTCCTCTTTTCCCTTTTTGCTTAACAATACAAAACCATTATGTTTCCCAAAGAACTTTTTAGATTAGAAAACAGCAGCAATTTGGGGTTTGAGTATTATTAATTATTGTAAAAAAATAAAACCCCAAACTCATTGCAGATGAGTCTATTCTGGCTCATAGCAACCTTGTAAAAAACAGAGTAGAGCTTCCCCATAGGGTTTCCATGCTGTACATCCTAATGGAAGCAGGCTATCATATTTTTCTCCCATGGATGGAGCAACTAGTGGGTTATAACTTCTGACATTTTGGTTAGCAGCCGAGCACTTTAACCACTGTACCACCTGGGCTCTTTAACATTAATGACAGCCAATATTTATTAAATACTTTAATCCTCATGTTAGCCCTGTGAGTTAAGCACTGATGTGCACCTACATTACAGAGGAGGGAACTGAGGCATAGAGAGGTTACAGAACTCCCCAAGGTCATTCAGTAAACAAGGTGGAAAGTTGTTGCTAAGCCCCATGCCTGGCTCCAGAGCCTTCTAGTATTCACTTCCAACCCTCACACTTCTCTAGGTCCCTATTTCTGTCCCCCCATTGTCCCCTCCCTCAGCATGGAGAGCCTCACGCTGCTTGCCTCTGAGAATGTCAGCCCTCCACCCAGGCCTACTCTGTGTGTTCCCCAGTGTATGGTCTATTTACTGTGACCCTGTACTCTAGTCAGGATACTTATCCTCATGTTGTTGGCTTTGCTGAGGGTGTGTGCTAGCAGAGCCTGGCATAGTGTAGCCCCATCCTCCTAAGCTGTCACTCAAGAAGCTCACAGGGCCCGAAGGAGTAGTAAGACCACTACTGGCCTAGCTTCATTCCTTTCCTGACCAGCATGCAGCTCCACCTCCTTGCCCACGAGAAGCTCAGTGGATAGTGAGTGATGTTTCTTCCTGTGCACTCAGTGAGAGCCAGGGCCAGCCTCAATTGTGCTGAGGACATGGCAGCACATGGGCAGTAACATGGACTGGCCCCACAGGAACATGAGGCCCAAAACTTCCCTGAGTGCAGCTGCTGGGGAGAGGAGGCTCCATTTCAGATGTCAGGCCCTCCCTGTGTGGGCACAGGAGTATCTGAGTGACCACACCTGGGATCAGCAGAATTGGGGACATAAGCATCATCTCAGTAAGATCTGGACCCCTTTCTGGATGGGATGTGAATCAGAGACCCTCTCCCAACTTGCCAGGGCTGTTGAGAGCAAGACTTCATTTTCTGCCTGGTGGCCCAGTGTGAAGGGCCAGTGCCTGCCACCCAGCTTAGGTTCCACAGCACCATCTCTGTGCTATGTTCAGGCAATGCTTGGGAACCTAAAGGCAACACAGATGTGGCCAGTGCTACAGTTGCCCATGTGGATCCTTGGACTCTGGGTGAGATCCAGGCTTTGCATGGTGGCACACACTTCATAGGTGCTACCTAGTAGCCTGAGTGGGGACAGAGATGAAGGGCACCCATAGGACTGGTTGCTAAGGAGACTCACAGTACCTATGGCAAGACAGCCACTCTGCAGTGTGCTTCAGGACAGGATGTGTTGCAACAACTGCATGAAAGTGAGCTCCCCTACCCTGAACTGAGACCATGCACAGGCCCTGCAGGCCTCTATGAAGCTACAGCCAATATACATTCTCTCTTGGACTGGGAGCTTCTCTGAACCAAAGCATTCCAAACAAAGGCTTACCTGGTCTCTAGGCACATTTCTAGGGTCTTTGAGTGGTGCTAAAGGTTTGCTCTTGGCTGAAAAGTTGGTGGCTCAAACCCACCTATCAGCATTGCAGAAGAAAGGTCTAGCAATCTGTTTTTGTAAAGATTACAGCTAAGAAATCCCTCTGGAGCAATGTCTTCTGTCACATCGGGGTCACTGTGAGTAGGATTGACTTGACAACAACAGGCTTTTTCTTTTTTTACTACATCCTTGCAGTGAGAGCCTTGTGGGATTTCTCAAGACGAGGTGCAAATCAACTATCTACTGTCATCAGTATACTGTGCTTACAAGCAGCATGGACCCCCAAGTCCCTTTGGTCCAGCTCCACTGCCAGTGCGTTTGCTTTATGTCTCAGGGATATCAGTGCTAAGCTGGGACATCTCCTATTCAAAGAGCCAACTCAGGCCAGCTCCAGGCTAGCTGGAAGAAACCCTCAGGTACACCGGGCTATGTGCATGTTGACTTTCTTTAATCTTCCCAGTAGGGAAGATCCAGCTAAACTGAAGACTTTTACTCCTAGATTTATTTTTCTTAAAAATGTTTGTTTCTTTGTTTATTTTACTTTCAAGCTCACAAGTAACATGAATATGTTTTTGTTGGGAAAAAGAATACTGAGAATTTTGCAATGAAAGCTACAGTCTCAGAGAGGCCTTGTGTGTCTGTGAGCCTCCAGCCCATTCTGTCCAGGTGTGATCATGTACAAAGATGCAGCTCTGTTGGGAGGTTACTTCTTGATAGGAGCACCAACAAACTATCACTGTTACCATCATTCAGCAACGTGAGGAGTTTTCCATGAATCTGCTTGGTATCTGCAGAGGCACCCACATCTTGGGGACTCCTATGGCTTACTCATCCCTGTCTGCAAGGTTGAACATGCAGTTCTGATGTTTCCCAGAGGCCCAACAGGTGTGACAGTGAACACCTTCTTGCTCTTTTATGGAGACCCAGGAGGTGCCTGCCAAGGCAGGAATCAGAGAATTTCTGGTTTGTAGATAGTCTTGAGTGAGAGTCAACCTGTGTAAAGTATTTGAGTGTGCTCATTTCATTCAACATTACCCAAAAGTGTTATTTTGGGGTAATGGAATTTTATGTTTAGTAATATGTTCAGTGAGAACTCTGGTGGTTTAAGGCACCTAAGGCATGTGACTGCTTACCAGAAGGCTTGCGGTTCAAACCCACCAGTCACTCCTGGGAAGGAATATTGGGCAATCTACTTATGTAGACATACCACCTCAGAAACCCAAGAAGGGGTCTCTATGAGTTGAATTGACTCTATGGCAGTGAGTTTGGTTTTAGTTTTTGGAGTATGTTCAGTATGGCTTTCAGTACGGGTTATACCTGAATGTGAAAAAATGAATATCTTGACAACTGAACACATAAACAACATGATAAATGGAAAAAAAAAAAATTGAAGTTAACAAGGATTTCATTTTATATGGATCAATAATCCACATCCATGGAAACAACAGTCAATAAGTGAAACAATGTATTACGTTGGGAAAATCTGTTGCAAAAGACCTCCTTAAAGTGTTAAAAAGCAAAGATTCACCTTGATGACTAAAGTGCACCTGATCCACACTATGGTCTTTTCTATTGCCTCATATGCATGTGAATTTTTAACAGTGAAAAATGAAGACTGAGAAAGAATTGACACATTTAAATTGTGGTGGTAGTGAAGAATAGTAAATATACCATGGACTGCCAGAATAAGAAACACTTTACTCTTGGAGAAGTACATCCAGAATGTTCCTTAGAAGCGAGGATGTTGGAACTTTGTCTGGCTTACCTTTGACACATCATTAGAAAAGATCATTCACTTGAAAAGGACATGTGGGAAAGCATTGAGTCAATGAAAATGAAGGAAATCTTCAATGACATGGATTAACCTAATAGTCACAACAATAGTGTCAGACATACTAATGATCATGAGTATGGTGCAGGACTGGGTAATGTTTTCTCCTGTTATACATAAGGTCACCATTAGTGAGAACCAACTCAATGACTAACCACAATATGTTTAGTAGATTTTGCCAAACAGTGGTCCAAAAATATTTGTATCAGGTGTATACATTTTCAGATGTTGAGAGAAATGTTCAAATTCTTTCCCAAAATTGCTATTTCAAATTATATCCTACGTGTAAATGAATAATCTTGGCACCTTATTGATTTTTGACTCTCTAATGGTGAAGGTCATAGTAAATCTGTACTTCTTGGATGATGTAGCATAATTTCTCCTTGCCTTTTCAGTCCCCTCTTACATCTTTCATAAAATCATATAGCTTGTTTCCCTCAACAGTTTCTCCTTTGGTTTCAGCTTATTTTGAGGTCTATTAATGCTTTTTTCTTTCACTGTGTGGTTTCAGTGGGAGAACCAATCAACCATGAGGCCTGGGAATGGCTGCACAAAGTGGTGGGGGATGGCAGATGCACACTGGTTGACACCTGGTGGCAGACAGGTGAGAACATCTCAGGTGTTGTGATGGAATCATTGGGCACAGGCTTCCCTGGGCAGCTGATATCTTGGGTGAGGACACTGAACAGCTCAGGGGTGCAGGGTGAGATTAGAGTGAGCTTATTGTTCACAGCAGATGAATGCAGTTCAGTCCCATCAGCCCTACAACTGCACAGGTGTTGACAGTGAGGATACTCTGGGGTTGGTTCCATGATCAGACGTGGGGTGTGTAGCAAACTCTCTGAACCCAGTTTGCTTGTTCATAAAATTTGGGCGCTCCTTCACAGGCTCCTGGACAGGGTTAGGTGAGGGAATATACCTAAAGTATATATAGGGCCTTGCTTGGGCTCAGTTCAATGGTCACTTAGTTGTAGGAGACATTTCCTGAAACTGAGGGCCCTACTGTCTAAGGAACCCTGAGTCTACATTTAAATTTAAGTGGGAAAGGGAATTTTCTGGGTGATATTTTTATTTGGCTTGTTCCCTCCCCTCTTGGTCACCTGACTTTCTGGGATATTTGAGGTACATCATTGGATACAATGATATAATGAAGGTAGTTTTTACTGACTTGTTCTTAGAGCAGCAGAAAATGAGATGTGTGGATGTCTCAGCTCCCATCCCACTCAGAAATTCTCCCTGCACTGAGTCTAGAGGTGTTTCCACACAAGCAGAGCCTAGAAACAGCAGGAAAAAGGTCTTGTGCACCCCTCCTCACTGTTCGTTGTGTGTCAAGAGCACAGCCTGGAGCTTTCTCTTCCCCTGTCTTCCATATGAATGGGTAGGCTGCATCCTCTGCATCTAAGCTAGGGATTGACTGGAACGGAAGATGAGGATGAACAGTGGCACCAGTCACACGCTACTGGGCACCAGGAGCCCTGGGCATAGACACCATCCATACTAGGTCAATCTTGCTTATGCAACTCAGGGGTCAGAAGCCAGGTCTAGTTCTGCTGCAAACAAAGGTCCTTAGGCCACCAGGGCCTCTGTTTCTTTGTCCCCATCCAACATATACTCTTGGAGGGAACAGTGCAGCACACTATGCCCCTTTTTTGTGTCATCTTGACAAGGTGGTGAGACCCTAGGCTCACTACCTCTCTTCCTCTTCTCTTGCAGAGACAGGTGGCATCTGCATCTCACCACGGCCATCAGAGGAGGGCGCCGAGATCATACCCAGCATGGCTATGAGACCCTTCTTTGGCATTGTCCCAGTTATTATGGATGAGAAGGTGTGTGTGCTTGCAGGGCAGCCTCCCCAACATCCAGGTACTTTGTACTCCAACAGCCCTGTGTATCTAGGATGCTGCTCCCACATCAAGTGGGCCCAGAGCTGGTCAGGGAGGCAGGAGGTCCTGCATCAGCACCCATCGTTCACTAGAAAAACTTGCAGGGGGAAAGGGTGAGCTTGAGTCTTCTCTGATCCTTGGAGGCAATTCCTTTGGAACCAGTCATCATTTGTATGGGCAGAAGTGAGCTGACCTGACTGTCTCTCATGCCCGGACTTGCCTGTCTACAGGGGAGCATTATGGAAGGCAATGACATCTCTGGGGCGCTGTGCTTCTCACAGGCCTGGCCAGGCATGGCCAGGACTATCTACGGGAGCCACTCCAGATTCATGGGTGCCTACTTCACAGTCTACCCTGGTGAGTGGGCTGGGTGAACACTGCAAACCTCCCTGCAGACTGCTGGGCCACACTCAGAAATATTTTTAGATTAGTAATATGAGTGCAGTGTAGTTCTGCAGGTCAGGTTGAGCATTTCAGAATCATTGGTTTGAATGCCCCCCACCTACACCCTTTCCTCTGCCTCCTTGTCTCTCCTTATCTCTCATGTGAAATGACTTCATGTGAGGGAGACACACCTATGAGTTCTTGTGAAACACATTGGAGGAATCACGCTGGAAACAGTTATGGCAGGGAGTTTTTTTGGGGACATTTTTTGTTTTTTCCTGGTTTGCTTTTGTCATTGGGTTGAAATTTTATATGAGCTTTATCTCCTATGTTTTGGTGGTACCAGTAATTTTCAGTCTCAGGCTTGTAAATGAGGCTGCTTCTTCTTCTTCTTCTTCTTTCTTCCTCTTCTTCTTCCTCCTCTTCCTTCTCCTGCTCCTCCCCCCCTCCCCCCCCAAGCTTTTTGATTTATGCTCTTTATGTATCTTCTGTTCCCTAAATATTTGTAGTCACAAAACCATCAGTGTTCTGTTGTCTTTGAACTCTCTTTTACTAGAATACAGTCATACAACCACCATGTAGGGAAGTGTCTCCATTAAGATGGGGTGAGGAAGAGGTAGAGGGCAGTAGACCAGGACTGGGCAGATTGGCCAAGACATGGCCCTGGTGGTTCCTCATGGGATGATAGGGACCAGGGGCTCTGTCACTGAGTCCTCCTCTCTGGGGTGCAGGCTACTACTTCACTGGGGATGGAGCACACCGCACTAAGAGTGGCTACTACCAGATCACGGGGCGGATGGATGATGTCATCAACATCAGCGGGCACCGGGTGGGGACTGCAGAGATTGAGGATGCGATGGTGAGCAAGATAGGTATCCTCTACCTTCTGTCTCCAGGGTGCCCTTGTTGACCTTGGATTGGGTGGAATGGGGCAGGAATTGACACCTTGAGTGGTGACTTGACCTTTAGAACCCAGGATTACTGTATATCCCCTTTTTATTTTCTGTTGTACGCAGGCCAACCACCCTGCAGTGCCAGAAACTGCTGTCATTGGTTATCCCCATGACATCAAAGGTGAAGGTGAGTGTTCAAACAGGGCTTCTCCCACATCCTCTGAAAGACAGCAAACACAGAGGGTGAGGATGGTGGTGTCATGGTTAAGCTAGTTCTCATGAATGCAGATTTTGGGTGTGGGGCTGAACAACATGTGTGTGGAATTAGGGTCAATTCTGAAATCCCAATGAATCATAGAGTTGGAGCTCAGAGAGTGTCCTCACCTGTCCTTCCTGGGAGCTGTGGGACACTGTCAGAGTTTTTGTAACAAAGTGTCCCCTGCTGGAGGTTCTACAGGTCAGGGTTTGCCCTTGACCGGCTATGTGGTGAGTGAGCCTCTTTCTGGAGAAATCTGACCCTTATTACTCAATGCACACAGACATGCTGGAGGATACAGAGCAAAGTGACCAGGGTGATCTGCTCTAATAAGAATCTGCTGTGAGATAAACTCCACCTATTTCAAAATGCTTGGCCCTGGGGAGGGGCAGGAGCACTCAGTGTCAAAATTCCAAGTCTGAACTGGCCACACTGTCCTGATGTGCCCTGGACACATGCTGACCCTGGACCAGAGCAATGTCACTGTATCAGGGAAGTGCCAGCAGATGGCCTGCCTGTCAGGGAGCATCCCATATGGCAGTATATCCTGAGTGTCATCCAACTCCCTGCCCCATTTTATGCACTGTTCTGTGTGTACTCAGATGTTTTCTTTACACTTAACACTTTTCCAAATGCTTAAAAAAGCATTTTCCTTTCTATGGGAAGAATGTGCCCCTGAGGTCTGCTGTCCCTATGCTAAGAAAGGAGAAGTATGAGAGATACATGGGGAGACACAGGTCACTAGGAGTCTTCCAGTGGCCCTGGGCACTGGCCAGAGTATAGGCAAACCCCTATATCTGGGGTTGAGGGAACAAGTACATTCTCAATATTGGAACCCCATCTGCAGCTGAGACTCCTGGTTGAGGCCAGTGTGTACTGCCAGTGCCTGGGTAGTAGAAAGGCCAAGGGGCCCCTCCCAACTCTGCTGACAGGAACCATAACCCAGGCCTTTTCTGTCCTGTTCTGGAAGCTTGTCAACCTTGAAGGAACTCCAGGAAACAAATGCAAGATGAAAGGAAGCTCATTGAGCCATGAATTTCTGACCCAGTTTCTTTTCTCAGGAGTCATTCCATCTCCCAGGACACTCTGGTGGGGCTCCCATGCCAAATCTGTGCTGGAGCAGGGGTCTTTTCAGTGCTGCTGCCCATCCAGGGCTTCCTTGGGTCTGGTCCATCATGGAGTCCTGGCTGTAGAGTGGGAACTTGATGGACTCTTTGTAGCCACATGTTCTCTTTTGCACCCTGAGTGGCACTTGATGTTACCAGGCTTTCAGTGCCTACCACACTGATGAGGAACTTGTAAGTCATAGCTCTGGTTACTGACTTTCTTGATTTCTAACAATATGGACAACAGTTATCTATATCACATAGTGCAGTTCTTGGTAGGTGCTACAGTGGCCTGCTAATGCTGTGTCATTCTCTATGTCACTCCCTCTATTCTGTTTGAACTGACTAATGTCAGGCCATGGGTCTTGTGGACCCAGACCCAGACCTGCTGAGCCTCTGGTGTCTTTAGCTAGGCCATCATTTATGGGACAAGAGTCTGTTTACATGAAGTGTGGAATAAGACCCCCGTGCCACATCCTATACAAAGATTAATTCCAGGTGCAAACACTGAGAGCCACTGTGAATCCTCAATGGGATATGGCAGTACATTGGAAAACTAAACCTAGTGCTTATGTTAATCTGCATAGGCAGGCAGCCCAACAGAACCTCTGCTGTGATGGAACTACTTTGTCTGTGTGGCCACCCAGGCACTACCAGTCATATGGGAGTTGGATAGCACATGAAATGAGGTTGCCATGCTGGCCAGCATGTGCCCACGAGACTTGTATCAGCTTTCTGTGCCCCATGCACCACCTCACAGATGTCTCTAATGAGCTGGTAATATGGGAATCTCCCAGAGTGTGAACCTTTCAAGGAGATTAAGTATCTGTCTGGGGCCACATACAGCCAATCAGGAACAGCCATGCTCTGAAGGTTTCCATCACACACAGGACCACCATAGGGACCTTTTGTGGAGCCATTAGACTCACTTCTACTTTTAATGGAAATTGGAGTGCCCATCAAAGGCAACCTTTGGAATACAATTGAAGAAAGCAACTGCTGCAGTGTCACCAACACTGGATTTGGAAGTCCTTTGGACTGATAGTTTTTTGTATACAGCATTCTTCCCTGGATGGCTTGTAGCCTCAAACTCACTCACTGCTGTCAAGTCATTTCCAACTCATAGTGACCCGTCCTAAGGTTCCCCAGGTAGTAGTATCTCTACAGAAATAGAGTGTCCAATCTTCCTTCCTAGGAGTGTAGCCTAGCATACCCCAAATCATTGCTTTCCTTCCAGCTGCATTTGCCTTCATCGTCTTGAAAGACGATACAGATGACTTAGATGTGGTGGTGAAGGAGCTCAGGTCAGCAGTGGCTACCAAGATTGCCAAGTACGCAGTGCCTGATCAGATTCTGGTGAGTGACTCCCACCTCCGGAGGTGTCACTGCTCTTAAGTCTGAAACCTCCTCTCCTGTTCTTTCAGCTAACAAGTAACATGATCTCACATACGTAGTGCTATCAAAACTGTTTGGTTTCTCCTGGGTGGAAGTGAGGATGGAGCATTGCTACAGTGCGTGTGTGTGTGTGTGTGTGTGTGTGTGTGTGTGTGAGAGAGAGAGAGAGAGAGAGAAATGGAGGGAGGGAGGGAGAAAAAGAGGGAGGGAAGGAAAGGAAGAGAGAGAGAAACAGCACCAAAACACTGCACAATTCATCCCTTTAGGAAACAGTTCTAGGTTTTAGTCAGGTTTAGATGCTGTCACACAGCCAATCAGGAACAGCCATGCTGTGAAGGTCTCCATCCTACACAGTACCCGTATGCAGGCTTGTTACAGGAACAGGACTGGGTGGTGAAGAAATTAGGGATTTTAAATAGAGAAGCATATAACCAGTACTAGAGTTCTTCAGCCTCCATGTGGTCTCTGAACAATTTATTTCCCACACATTCTGGTGCCAGTAAGGAAAGTATAAGAAGACCCTGTCTGAGGGAATCTGTATTTGAGTCACTTTCTGGGAAGAAACAGGCCACTTGTTAGCCCCTTTAGCCTTTTTGTCCTCTTCTTTATCAGTACTTCCTCTAGCAATGCTTTGGTTTGCTTATGGTCTTCTGAGGCAAGAGGCCCATTTTCAGTTCAGATGTGGACAGGAGCCTCTTACCTTCACTGTTTTCATTTACTATTTGGTATTTTAAAGGTTTAAAATAGTGATCTGTTGACTAGATTCAGGAATACATGAACTACCCATAAAACCAAACCAAACTCACTGCCATTGTGTCAATTCTGACTCATAGCAACCCCCATTGGGTTTCTGAGGCAGTAAATTTTTACAGAAGCAGATTGCCCCCATCTGCCTTCCGTGAAGTGTCTGGTGGGCTTGAACCATCAACCTTCTGGTTATCAGTCAAATGCCTTAGGCACTGTGTCACCAGAGTGCCTTTGAACTACCCTTAGGTGAACCAAATTATTTATAAACACACTGTCACTATTAAAGGTCTGAAGTATACTTTTCCATGTATCGCCATTTACATTGAATGTGTCATGGTTGTTTTGAAATGTTAAAGATTAAATGTTCAAACACTAACAAGACAAAGCTTTCAAGTAGCTCTCAATTCTTAATGTAAGACAAAGCCAACTGAGTCTTAGGCCAGGAGTGGAGATGAGGTACCATCCCACTGTGCTTGACTATGCTGCTAGGGAAGCTCTCCTTTGGCACAGTAGAATAGAAGAAATAGAAGCATCAGAAATGAGGTGTAATCACCAGATGGGGAGGGCCTCAGAGACCCCTGACTTGATCACAGATCTCCTAAGAATTATTTATCTTGTCCTTGGGATTATTTCAGCATTAGATGCAAATTGTATGAGGAAAAAGGTGGAGGAGTTCATTGACCCCTACCATTCTCTGGGGAGGACACATACTCATCAACCAACCAGTATCAAGGGCTATTCTTACCACCTGCAAACCCTAATGGTGCATCTGCTCCTTGCTAGGTGGTAAAACGTCTCCCTAAAACACGGTCTGGAAAAGTCATGAGGCGGCTCCTGAAGAAGATAGTCACCAGCAGAACTCAGGATCTGGGGGACACCACCACACTGGAGGACCCCAGTGTCATCGCAGAGATACAGAGTGCCTACCAGAAGTACAAAGACAAGCGACATAACTCTTAGTCAAGAGGACACGCCTCAACCTGCGAGTCTTTGACCAAAACCAACTGCACAAATCTCTGATTTTCTGTCTCAGAATGTGGCTCTGAGGTTGGCATTTCCCTGAATATCCCAGAAGTGATCCTTTCCCAGCACATAATCCCCACTATTGCTAATGTGAAGTCAGTCCAAGTTAAAATCCCTTTCTTCTTTCTGCTGTCAAACCCAGAAGTGTAACCCATAGGAAGAATAATCACATGTGAGTGAGATTTGACCACTTATCCAGAATTCGACTTCATGGAGTGGAAGTCATTTTCATCCCCATTTCCGTGTCCTCTTGAGACTACAAAGGAAGGTGAGAAACTTGGGAAAACATGCCTGTCCAGATGATCTACACCTAGAAACAATAATGTTTACCCAGATGTTTCTAGGTATAAAAGGCAGAGATTTTATTTTTCTACATTTATATATTGAGAAAATAAAGTACCTGGACTTTGTAACACTTAGAGATGGGCAAAGCTCCATTTTTGCTTCCACTGGTGAGTAATTGTACTGAGCATCAGAGGGAGCATTTTTAATTACTGTTTAGCTGACTTGGAAATGCTTGTACTTCATCTAAACACAGCTGTCTTGAGAGGGTCAGATCTGCAGAACCCTGTCCTTGCATACTGTTTTCCTGTACCTGGTTTGTTATAATGAATGAAACAACTCCTAAAAGCCGTGGTGTGAACATGCTCCCCTCATTTCTACAGCTACCCAGCCACGTGTTCTTTTCTTCAAGCTGTGATCTTTTTTCTGGGTAGGAGGTCAACATTGCTTCAAGCACATGGGCTTGTCAATGTAGGCCAGCGAGAACTCAGGCAACTTGTAACACCACTGATTTGGCAAGTCTGGGCCCTAGGAAAATGCTGCCTGTTCTTCATTCTGGGGCTTGGTGACAGTAGCAACTAATTCCCTATGCTGAGTCTTGGAGCACTGAATCAAGGGTCTTTTATTTTGCTTTTTAAATTAATGTGCCTTAAGTTCTCTGAACATTAGCAAGATGATGTAAATCTTTAAGTCACAGTATGCTTATTGATTAACTAAGCATGTATGATGGAGGGTGCAGAGCAAAGTCTGGAGAGCATTGATCAATGGTCATTTGCCACAGCACTTACTGTCTTATCTATGCTTGTCATAATGTGATAGATGAAATTGCTGATATAAAGCCAGATGGATGTAGGACCTCACAGACTGATCTGCAGGGGAGCCCAATAAACTTTATTTTGTTTTTCTCTTCTGTTTTTTGTGATGTTTTTGATCAAATAATACTTGTTTGTTTGTTTTTTCTGAATGTAATGCTCAGGGCAAAACTGGAAAGGGCTGTTCTCTCTAAAGAAGAAACTTAAAAAAAAAAAGTTCATCTTCTTACAAGGAGGAAATATACAATAATACACCACCTATCTTAGACTGTTATTGGTAAATTTATGTTTCTAGATTACTGTCCAGTACATTAGTCACATGTGGCTATTTAGATTGAAATTAAATTAAATCAAATTAAAAATTCATTCCTTGGACACATTTAAAATGCTTAAGACTATACATGATTGGTGTCCTGCCATGCTGCACACAGGGATAAGAACATCACCATTACTGCACAGTGTTGTATTGGTCAGTCCTGTTTACAAGAATGAGGAAGCACAAAAGACCTTGAGGCAGCCAAAGTCAGGGCCAGGGATGACACATATGGGAACCACAGGCTTTCCAGTGAGAGATACTGTCTGCAGATGCTGGTAAAGGGGCTTTGTGGTGCATTGAATTACTTCATATGGCACATATAGCTATAGTCTTTATACTCACTACCAAGTCAATTTTGACTCATGGAGACCCCCATTGGGTTTATGAGGTGGCAAATCTTTATGGAAGTAGATTGTCCTGTCTTCCTTCTGCAGAGTGGCTGGACTGGGTAGGACAATGCAAATGTCAGGTGCATGTGGTCCACCAAGGGGTTTGGATAGGTTTCCAATAATATAAATAAGGTTCGTGGCTCACTTGTGGGGGTGTTGCTGTTGTTGTTAAGTGCCATTGAGTTGGCTCTGACTCATAGCGACCCTGTGTACAACAGAACGAAACACTGCCTGGTCCTGTGCCAGCCTCATAATCCTTGCTATACCTGATCTCATAATTGCAGCCACTGTGTCAATCCATCTCGTTGAGGGTGTTCCCCTTTTTCATTGACCCTCCACTTTACCAAGCATGATATCCTTTTCCAGGGAATGGTCCCTTCTGACAACATGACCAAAGTAGGTGAGATGAAGTCTGGCTATTCTCACTTCCAAAGAGCATTCCTGCTGCACTTTTCCAGGACAGATTTGTTAGCTCTTTTGGCAGTCCATGGTACTTTCAGTATTCTTTGCCAGCACCACAACTCAAAAGCATCAACTCTTCTTTGGTCTTCCTTATTCATTGTCCATTTCTCACATGCATATGAGAAAATTGAAAATACCATGGCTTGTGTTAGGCACACCTTAGTCTTCAAAGAGACACTTTTACTCTTCAACACTTTAAAGAGGTCTTTTGCAGCAGATTTGCCCAGAGCAGTATGCTCTCTGATGTCTTAATTGCTGCTTCCCATTAGTGTTGATTGTGGGACCAAGTAATATGAAATCTTTGACAACTTCAATCTTTTCTCCATTTACCGTGATGGTGCTTATTGGCCCTATTGTGAGGATTCCATTTTCTTTATGTTGAGATGTAGTGTATACTGCAAACTGTAGTTTTCAATGGTCATCAGTAAGTACTTGAAGTCATCCTAACTTTCAGCAAGCAGAATTGTGTTGTCTGCATATCTCAGGTTGTTAATGAGTCTCCCTCCAATCCTGATGCCACACTTTTCTTCATATAGTCCAGCTTCTTGGATTATTTGCTCAGCATACAGATTGAATATGTATGGTGAATGGATACAACCCTGACACACTCCCTGCCTGATTTTAAGCCATGCGGTATCTTGTCGGGGTGGAACCATGCAAATATATAGGGTGTATTGAACTCTAATGTGGGGATTGGTCATTTTTGCCATCCTGCTAAACTTAAAATGAGCCATTCCAGAGACAGTAAGGGGGATCTCACTATTATCAAGAAAAAAGAGCCAGGAGTGGAGTGCATCCTTTATACCTGAGATTGCTGTACACAACCTCCTTGACCCAGGAGACAGTTGTAAAAATTTGATGAAATTGCAAGAGATGGCTGCAGCACAGGCAGCAGAACCCAAGAAACCAGTGTGAGACAGAGTGGTGGCTTTCCTGGCCCACAGGGAGAAAAAGTTGGGTGCATTTGGGCCAAAGATTACTGGCAAAGTGAGGTGCCTCTAGGCATCTAGGCATCAGAGCTAAAAGAGCTTTGTAACACTTGCCCAAGCAGGGCAGAGGCCAAGCCAATGGCTCTATGGCCAAAGAGAGACCTGCCTTTGGACATGGCTTAGGGAGGCTGTCCTAATCTAAGAATTGTATGGATGCTCCTGATCCTGAATTATAACCTGTTAGTTCCCTAATAAACCCCATAAATTGTATTGTCTGTGAGTTCTGTGTAGCCATGGCAATGGATTATTGAACCAGCAGAGAAGTAGAGAGTGCTGTGGGAGGTATGGTTGGTGTCAGAATTGGTAATAGGTTGGTGAGTGGAGGCCTTGGGCTGTTGATCTTGATTCTTCTCCCCCCCCCCTTATTAATTTAGAGGAGGTCAGCTGCTGCCCCCAAGCCATTTTTACAGGTTTTTGTCTCCATCACTAATCCAGAAGTAGGTCTTTGAGAAGAACATGGTGAATTTGTGCTGTGAGGGGTGGCATCTGAAGGCCTGCAAGGCCAGGGCCAGTGCTGTTCATAAGAAGGAGCTGGGAGCAGCTAGTCCCAGGTGGCAATGTTATGTTCCTGTGCTGTGGAACTGGGAGAACATGGGGCAAAAGGGACAGCAGCTGAGAAGGTGGCTCCAGATGCCATCTGAGGTAGACTGAATGCTCTGGAAAAGACCTATTCTAGCACCTGTGGGTCTTGTGGGGGTTTATGACAGGACTGCTCTCTTCCTGGACCACACACTCTTACCATGATGGGTATAGCAAAGGGTGCACATATAACCTAAACAAGTTAGGGGTCCTGTTTTTACTGTTCAGACATCTTCTGGTAAAGAACCCTCATTGCTGTCCAGGAACCACCTTTTCTCCTACTTTGTTGGTGACCTCACCTCCAGCAACACCTTCAATGGAGCAGTATGAACATCACTGGGAGCTTGTCAGAAACACAAAATCCCCACCCAAACCTTCATTGAATCTCTATTTTAACAAGTTCCCAAGGGATTTACACTTGAGAAGCACTGCCCTGCCTGACGCAATTCATCACCTTTGAGATCCCTCTCCTCCCCCTTTTTCCTGGCCAGTCACCTGGCCTCCACATTGTCTCTCAAACCCATGAGGCACACTTCCACCTCAAGGTCTTTGCACTGCTACTCCTGCCAGGAACACTCTGCCCCCAGATATCCATAGAGATTCTTCACTTCATTCAAGTCTTTTCCAATGCCCCTAAGAGACCTTCCTTGTCACCTAGATAAAATCATTTCCCCAACCCAATGCTTCTATTCTCAACATCTTACTTTGTTTTTCTCTGTATCTCCTATATACTAGCCCTTCATTTTCTCCCCCCATACACACACTAGTGGGGGAGACTTTGAGAAAATGTACATCAATTGTTCTCTTCTTGGACTGTGTCCCTAGCATCTAGACCCATGCCTAGCATGTAGTAAGTGCTCTTTAGGTATTTGTTGAATAAATGGGAAAAGACTAAACTGAAAAACATTTACATGATAGCCCATGAATGATGTCTCCTCTTTCTGTAACACTCCTCGGAAGGAAGATGGGGCAATCTACTTCCTTAGTGTTACTGCCTTGGAAACCCAAGGAGGGGTTGCTATGAGTTGGGTCCAACTCAACAGCACATAACAACAATAACAACATAGACAATGGAAAGCATATATAGAATTAACTGTTTCAAAGTAAAAAATACACAGTTCCTGTTTCCTCCAAATTGGATAATGGAAGTGACTGTGTGTACATAAAACATTGCAGAACCTGTTGAGGGAAAATTGTACTTCCTGCTGCCTGAGTTACCCAATTTTGGCCCAAAAAAGTGTCTTTAGGAGCTTCCTCTTAAAAATCACAGTCCCTAAGTCACAGGAGGGAGCTCTGGTGGAGTAGTGCCTAAGGCATTTGACTACTAACCACAAGGCTGGTGGTTCAAACTCACCAGACACTCCTTGGAAGAAAGATTGGGCAATCTACTTCCACAAAGAAACCACCTTGGAAACCCAAGGAGGGGTCGCTATGAGTTGGATCCTACTTGACGGCTGTGAATTTGGTTTGGTTTTTAAGTCATAGGAGTTTCACTTTGTCTTATACAGAAATTCATTAAATAAATTCTTTTAGAGCTCAAAACTGAGAGACAGCCCACCTACTCATTATCAGTAAGGACAAGTGTATCTTCATGCTTTCCTTTTTGCCTTGGTTGCCAGTATGCTCAGTTCTGGGTTTTATTATGTACAGTTTCCATCAGGCACATTTTCTTTTATACTTCTTTTCTTGTTCACACCCCACATCTCCCTATTCCCTGGTCTTGTCCTTTTTAGAATTTCATTGCTTCCTTCCCTTTACTCTCCTTGACTTCTTTGTGGAAATAGGTGGGCTGAAAGCAAAACTGTAAATATAACTACAATGAAACTGGCAGAGTCACTTCCTTTTCAGTGAGGTGCAACCCTCTCTGGTTTTCCTATACAAAGGAAACCATTGTCCCAGCTCAGAGGATGCTTTATATTATTAAGCTGCCCACTGGTCATGGAAAGGCAGGAGGGATTCAATCAATGGAGTGTGAGGTTGTCACTTCGCTGGACCCCAGTGGATGAGGACACAACTTCTTTCCCTCACTTCTATCACTGCCCTCCCAGCTTCAGCTCCCTAAATACCTCTCCTTCTCCTTCTCCTTCTCTTCTCTCCTCTCCAGTTGTACCCCCTCCAACCTCTCCCAATTCTCAGGGCAAGGGAAGGAGAGACAACTCCACTGTCTTCCTCTCTCTTCCAGACTCTCCAGGTGACAGTTCCACTCCCATCTGCCCTAAAGCCTCCCTGGTAGAATTTGATCACCCATTAAGATCTAGCTGCACCTGCATTCCTACCACCATCATGGACCCCTCCAGTTCTTCAGTTCCATTGTTGGAGCCAAGAATGAGTTTCCTAGAAATCCCCAAATGGAAATGAGGTGAAAACATTTATTTATTACATGCCATTGCTTAAGACATTTGACTGCTATTCAGAAAGTTAGCAGTTCAAACCCACCAGCCACTCTATGGAAGGAAGACTGGACAATTTACCACCTTGGAAACCCAAAGGGGGTCTCTTTGAATCAGAACTGACTTGATGGTTATAAGGTTTTTTTTGTGTGTGTTGTTGTTTTTTAATTCTACCTTTTAGCCAACACCACCTAGTGCTCTAGTGGCTGGGCTTCAGAGTGTCAAAAATGCAGGTTAGCTGGTAGAAAGGGCAAGAAGCAGAGGCAGATAAGTGATAAGCAGGAGAAGAGTGACCAGGCCAAGATAATGTGCATGGTTGCCAGATCTAGTGAGTAAAAATACAAGACACCCAGTTAAGTTTGAATTTGAAATAAACAGGTTTTTTTTTTTTTTTTCTGTTAGTACAAGAAGCCCCAGTATTTCATGTAGTAACACTAAAAGAGAGGTATATAATTTGGAATATAGGGACTATTTGTTTATATGGGCTCAACCCTGGTCATGGGCTAATAAAATTATTGTTGGATTTTATGCTACTATGAAAGAAGGCTGGTTTTCATGTCAAACTCCCATGTTTGTTTAGGTTGCACTGTATTTTAGACTTCAGGTAGAACAAAGCACATCGGTGGGTTGCTCCTGCCTCTGGTTTCAAGGTTGGGAGCTTGGACTGTGAAACCGAAGTTCTGAACTGAACTTTTTTCTTTCATTTATTATTTTTGCCTTCATCTCTGGCCACCTCATGCACCCATCTATGTATCACCAGAATCCCAGGGCTTCCCATTCTCAAATGTAGGACTCTAGAGACACCCCATACAGGAGTGGGCAACTCTTGGAACCCTGCACAATGATGAGGTATACTGCCTCCCTGGAACCACAGTCTGGGTCTCAAGTGCTGCCATTTGTTTGGATCCTCTGCTGTTAAACATGCAGATTAAGCAAGGGGCTTCTGATAAAGATAATACAAGAGACTGCACATTAACTCCCCATTTTTTGTTATTGTTAAGTAGCCCTGGTGGCACAGTGGTTAAATGCTTGGCTTTTAACCAAAATGTCAGTTGCTCTGTGGGAGAAAGGTATAGCAAATTGTTTCTGTAAAAATTTGCAGCCTCAGAAAGCTTATGGGGCAGTTCTGCACTGTCCTCTAGGATCACTATGAGTAGGAATTGGTTGGATGGCAATGAGTTTGGATTTTCTTTGGCTACTGTTGTTATCAGGTGCCATCTAGTTGAATTTGCACTTATAGCAACCCGATGTGGCAAATTACAACTGCTCCAAAGGCTGTAATCTTTAAGGGCGTAGATCACCAGGTCTTTCTTCCACAGAGAAATGTTTGTTTCAAGCGCCAACATTTTGGTTAGCAGCCAAATGCTTAATTGTTGCACCATTTAAAGGAAGACTCAAATTTCTCTCTGCAAACTGCTCCCAGGATTAGCTAAAACAATAACTTTCTTTTTGGATAATTGTCCTTTGAATTGTTCCACAGCAAGGATGGCTTTAAATGCTGATGTCATTCTGGGCTGTGCCAGCCCCACCATTGGGATAAGGGCCCTGGAAACTATTCTAGGTGTGAACTGGGTGCTTTCTCTCCCAAATGGGAGTTCAGGAAATATATTAGAGTATAGGACTCAGACATCAAGTTCCCCTCCTTGTGGGGTGGCATTTTTAGTCAATTATAAATCTGAACTTGGGCCACAGTGGAGGAAGACACCCATTTCCTAGTACATCTGGGAGGTTAAATGGAACTGTTGGCCGTAGGGTAACCCAACTGGGGTCACCCACACCAAGAGTGTCTAAGCAGTGCCTGAGTTCACTCATGGACACACATGGTACCTTCAGCCTGGAGGTGCTGAAGGCATCACTTCTCCTCAGCCAACTCTTGGAATCTCCCTCACCTATCTTTTGTCAGGGGAGTTAGAAAACACTGAGAGATGGATAGATCCAAAGCAGATGGCCAGAACACAGAGGGAGCCTGGGCAGGGGCAGCCCAACTTCTGCCATTCCATGTGGAGTGGTCACAGTTCACGTGCCAAGAGCATCAATCTCCCATCTCTTGGTAGTGGATCTTACCAAACCCATTTTACAGATGAAAGAAACTGAAGCCAAATAAAAGACAAGACAAAAAAAAAAAAAAAAAAAAAGCTAGGGTTTGGAGGTGTAGGGGTCCCAGAGACAGAGAAGAGACAAGGGACCCTGAAAACTGGACATATGAGTCCCTAATGCCTCCCCAGCCCCACCATTGGGATAAGGGCCCTGGAACCTATGCTAGGTGTGAGCTGGGTGCTTTCTCTTTCACAGTGTTTGGGTGGCTGGAGCATAGCACCCAAGAGTTTTCACTGCTGAAACATTGGCCATGCTAATTCATGCCCCTCCCTTACTCCCAGTTACTGCTGAGATTCTCTTGGGTGCCTAACACAGTGGGGTGGGCTCAGAGCCAACATCCAGGAGTAGGGGTGCAGCAGCCCAAGAATAGTAAAGTGCTTTGCTAGGCATCCAACAAAGTGGAGGAAGTAGGGGCAGAGGAAAGATGATGTCCCACAAAAATCTGCCGATTTCCTCATCAACAAAATCTCAAAATATGAGTGAAACAGATAGAAATAATTTTCCTGGAATTCTGAGCATCAAATGAGAAGTCAAAGACTAGATTGAATGCTGATTGGAATGAGAAATCGGCCTAGATTAGTGACTGGGGAGAGAGAAGAGGCAAAACCATCTGCAGAAGCATCTTAAATAGAGATGCAGACGTTGACCAGGAGGGGGGAAAAAAAAAACTTCACAGAAGTCATATAGGGATAATCATGCAGTGTAGACAGATCAGTAGGAATCCATGGTGAGCCCTAGACATGTGGAAGCTGGGAGAGAAATGGGACAAGTGGCAAAGGTGGCCACGGAGAGAAAGAGGAGAGATGACAAAGCATGAGAGGGAATTAAACTCAGCCAAGTTTGGCAAAAATCCTGTGCTGGGATGGCTGAAGAAACTGCGCTCAGGACAATCTGAATTGGGGCAAGAAAGGGAAAAATGGCTGTGAAGCCCCACCCTTACCAACCCCCCAACCACTAAATACCACCACCTTTAGAAGCTTGAGTCAGGGGCAGAAACTCTTCTGCTGGGTGCCTGAGGGACTGAGAGAACTTTTTTACACGGAAACAGAGACACAACTCTGCAACCTCCTCCCCCAAGTGGGTCCAATCCCACCAAGCACCTCCCACCTCTGGAAACTGAAAACCTGTGCTGAGGTGGTTAGAGAAGTGGTTATCAGGATGGCTTTTCAGTAGAGTCTAGGCAGGAGATCTGTCTGCTTGGAAGGGAGTCAGACTCACACCAGTGGATCACCACTGGAGAGCCAGACTCTCTGCCTAAAAATGTACAGTTTCCCTGTGAATAGGGGCAAAACCTCTCCCCCCCACCACCAAACTGAAGGCCAAGGAAAACCCATAGCAACCCACAACAGTCTACTCTAAAATGACCATCACCTTCCTCACCATGAGCAAGAGGCAAACACCTGCAGCTTTTTGGACTGTTGGGAAACATTAGTGCTAAGCTCCTTCCACCTCTGCAGGCATGCACCTGGGGAATGTGGTTTCTGCTATACTCGCCTGCTCCCAGGGCTACCATCTGACCAGAATTACAGAAGTCCTTCCTCTTCAATTTCCCTTACTTCCCCTTTATTTCATTTCTCTCCTTCTCTCTTTCCCTATTTTTTTCCCTTTTACCTGTTTATTTCTCTCCCCTCATCTTCTTAAATTTTTGCCATTCTTTCAACATGACCATTACCCTCCCCCTTTGTTTTCTGTTTTTCTACGTTTTACTTATATTCTTTGCATCTCTCTGATGGCTAATGATTCTTCAGGTATTTGCTGGCTACCTGAATATCCTCTTAGGTGAAGTGTCTATTCATAACTTCTGCCCACTTTTAAATTGGATTGTTTTAAATTGTTGTTGAGGTGTTGGAGTTTTCTATAAATTTTAGAGATAAATCCCTTGTCAGATATGTCAATGCCAAATATTTTTTCCAATCTATAAGTTCTCTTTTGGAGGATTCTTTTAAAGCATATAAAATTTTAATTTTAGAAGGTCTCATTCGTCTAGTTTATCTTCAGCAGTTTGTACATTTTGGGTTATGCTTAATAGTCTATTTATGCTATAAATTACAGCCTCTAAATTTGCCCCTATTTTTTCCTTGAGGAACTTCATAGTTTTAGGTTTCATATTTAAGTCTTTAATCCATCTGGAGTTAGCTTTTATGTATGGTGTGAGGTACAGATCTTGTTTCATTATTCTGCAAATGGATATCCAGTTTTGCCAGCACAAGTTGCTAAAGAGACCATCTCTTCCCCATTTAATGTATTTTAGCCCTTTGTCAAAAATCAGCTGACCATAGATTGATGGATCTATTTCTGGGTTCTCAGTTCTATTCCACTGGTCTATGTGCCTGTCATTGTACCAGCAGCATGGTGTTTTGACTACTGTGACTCTATAGTAGATTTTAAGATACAAGAGTGTGAGACCTCCTAATTTGTTCTTCAATAGTGCTTTGCTTATTCGAGGTCTCCTTCCCTTCCATATAAAATTGGTGATTGGTTTTTCCATATGCTTAAAGAATGTTGATGGGATCTGGATTGGGATTGCAATGAATGTATAGATTGCTTTGAGCAGTATTGACATTTTCAAAATGTTCCATCTTCCTATCCATGTGCATGGTATGTTCTTCCATTTACATAGATCTCTTTTTTATTATTTTTTTTATTGTGATTTGGGTGAAAATTTACAGAGGAAATACACTTTCCATGCAGCAGTTCACATACACTTTGTCTCAGGACATTGACCACAATTTACCACAATGTAACATCTCCCCTCCTACTTCCTCCCAAGAGTTACCTCTTCCCTGTGTCCATCCCTCCATGCTCTCCTGCCCCCTGAGCTGTCTCCCTGTGCATAAGCAGCCCTTCTTTCTCCCATGCTTGTTCTCTCCAAGAAGTTTATCTACCTCAGGTAAATGTTCAACTCATATGCCTGTCTATTGTTTGGCTGGAAGACACAGACGTGTGTTCAGTTCCAGACTTGAAGGACAGCTAGAGGCCATAGTCTCAGTGGTTCCACGAGGTTCCCTCAGGCCAGCAAACCTGGTCCCCCCTTTTTTTTCCCAAATGATTTTGAGTTTTCTTCCTCATTGTTCTTCCTCTCCATCCTGGATCTCCTACATACATCCTCTTCCAAGTGCTCGACAGTAGTAGTTGGGTACCATCTATTTCTTCTGGTCTCATAGTCATATACACTGCAGATCAGATGGTGTACCAGTCACTTGGATGAATTGTTTCCATGAATTTTTGGTTTTCTTCATTCTTCTTTGCTCTGGATGAGAAGAGACCCATCGTTGCATCTAGATGGCTGCTTGCAAGCTTTTAAGATCCCAGTCACTACTTGCCACAGTAGGAGATGGAACAATGTTTTGTGTAGTATGTTATGCCAATTGAGCTTGATGTCCTCTGTGACTATGGTCCCAAGCCCACAGGTTCAACTACTCAGTCCCTCTGGGTAGCTGGCTGTGACCAAGCAGTGACTAAAAGCTTGCCCTTTGTCAGCTCCACTATACTATACCTGAGAATTCAGATCATACACATAAAGTTATAGGACAATTGTCTGCCAACCCTATACATGTTCTTGGGTACACTCCCCACTTCATAGACATACCTAACAATTTAGCTTATCCACCCATCTATCCACCAATATACCCATGTTTTCCTTCACTGATGATGCTGTATTACATGTGCAAAAGGGTTCATCTTTGTTTTCTGTACTTCCCACATAGCTCTCTATGTCTTTCTCTTCCTCAATGCCACTATATTGATCACTCACATTTCGCACATTGCCCTTCTCTTCACCCAAATCAATACTTATCTCTATCTATCTAACAGTGTTCCCTCCCCACCCCTCGTAACCAACAAAGAAAAGGTCCTTCCATAGATAAACGTTTCCTTGACTTTACAATAACGGAGTAATACAATATCTGTCCTTTTGTGATTGACTTATTTCACTCAGCATAATGTCCTCCAAGTTCATCCACATTATGTGGTGTTTTGCAGATTCTACATTACTCTTTAGTGTTGCATAGTATTCCGTTGTGTGTATGTACCATAGTTTGAATGTCCATTCCTCAGTTGATGGACACCTAGATTGTTTCCATATTTTGGCTATTATAAATAGTGCTGTGATGAACATGGGTGTGCATATATCTGTTCTTGTCATGGCTCTCACTTCTTCAGGGTATATACCTAATAATGGAATGGCTGGGTCAAATGGTATTTCTATTTCTAACATTTGAAGGAATCGCCATACTGCTTTCCACAATGGTTGTATCATTTTAAAGTCCCACAAGCAGTGTATGAGAGTCCCAATCACTCCACAACCTCTCCAGCATTTGTTATTATCTGTCTTGTTGAACTTTGCTACTAGTGCTGGAGCAAAATGGTATCTCATTGTTGTTTTCATTTCCATCTCTCTAATAGCTAATTATTGAGAACATTTCTTCATATGTTTGTTGGCCGCTTGAATATCATCCTTGGTGAAGTGTCTATTCATGTCTTCTGCCCATTTTTTAATTGGATTGTTTGTCTTTTTGT
>NW_006922027.1:779819-780468 GCF_000298275.1 Orycteropus afer afer | reverse complement strand
CTAAGATTTTGTTGAAGACTTTTGCATGTATATTCGTGAGGGATATTGGTCTGTAGTTTTCCTTTTTAATGGTGTCTTTGCCTGATTTTGGTATCAGGGTTATGCTTGCTTCATAAAATGAATTTGGGAAGATTCCATCCTTTTCTATGTTCTGGAATAATTTGAGTAGGACTAGTGTCAGTCCTTCCCTGAACGTGCGGTAGAACTCACCAGTGAAATTGTCTGGGCCTGGACTTTTTTTTATTAGTAACTTTTTTTATGACTTGTTCAATTTCTTTTGTTATGGATCTGTTCAACTTTTCCATCTCAGCCCTCTTAGTTTAGGTAAGTAGTATGTTTGTAGAAATCTGTCCATTTCTTCTAGATTTTCAAATTTGTTGGAGTATCATATTTGTTTTGTTTTGTTTTAGTTCTTCATAGTAGCCTAATATTATCCTTTTAATTTGTGTTGGTTCTGTTGTGTTGTCACCCAATTCATTTCTTATTCATGTTATTTTTATTCACTCCCTCTTTTTCTTTGTTAAAATTGCCAGTGATTTGTCAATCTTATTAATCTTTTCAAAGAACCAACATTTAGTCTTGTTGATTTTTCCTATTGTCTATTTTCTGTTTCATTTATTTTTGCTCAAATTCTTTATTATTTCTTTTC
>NW_006922027.1:776692-778919 GCF_000298275.1 Orycteropus afer afer | reverse complement strand
AATGTTTTGTGTAGTATGTTATGCCAGTTGAGCTTGATGTCCCCTACAACTATGGTCATGAGCCCATAGGCTCCACTACTTGGTCCCTCTGGGTAGCTGGCTGTGACCAAGCAGTGACTACAACCTTGCCCCTTGTCAGCTCTACTATACACCTGGGAATTCAGATCATATACATAAACTTATAGGACCATTGTCTGCCAACCCTATACATGTTCCTGGGTACACTCTTTGCTTCATAGACATACCTAATAGTTCAGCCTGTCCACCCATCTATCCACCCGTATATCCATGTTTGCCTTCAGTGACAACACAGTACTGTATGTGCAAAAGGGTTCATCTTTGTTGTCTGTACCTCCCAGGTACCTCTCTATGTCTTTCTCTTTCTCAATGCCACCATATTGATCACTCACATTTTACACAGTCATTTTTAAGGAAGGTGTTATTCAGTTTCAATGTGTTTGCTCTTTTTCCATTTATCTTCCTATTGTTAATTTTACAGCCTTGTGACCTGTGAAGATCCTTTGCAGTGTTTCAATGTTTTTAAATTTATTGAGGCTTGCTTTATGGCCTAACATATGGTCAAATCTGGAGAATCTTCCATGTGCACTGAAAAAGAATGTATATTGTGCTATTGTTGGGTGAAATGCTCTGTAGATGTCTATAAGGTCAAGTTGATGAATTATAATGTTTTCTTCTGTGTCTTTGTTGAGTTTCTTTACAGTTGTTCTTTTTGTAATGGGAAGTGGCATATTAAAGTCTCCTACTATGACTGTGGAGTCATCTACTTTTCTTTTCAGTTCTGTAAGAGTCTGGTTTATGTATTTTGGACCTCTTTCATTAGGTGCATAGATATTTGTTATTGTTATGTCTTCTTGGTCAATTGATCACACACACCCCCCCGTTTTTTTTCCTCCAAATGTCTTCCTTGTCTCTTATAGTGGTATTTGTCTTAAAGTCAGTTTCATCAGAAGTTAATATTACTGTTCCTGCTCTTTTTTGGTTGCCATTTGCTTGATATATGTTTTTCCAACCTTTGATTTTTAGGTTATTTTGTCTTTCTCTCTAACATGTGTCTCTTGTAAACAGTGTATTGATGGTGTGGTGGTTAAATTTGTGTGTCAATTTGGCTAGACCTGGTTGAGTGGCTGGGCAGCTAAATGTAGTATTCCCCATGATGAGACTGGTAATCAACCCCATGGTGGAATCTACTGTGAGCAGCTGAGTAGCTGCATTTGAGTATGTAGTCTGCTTTCCGTATATAAGAAACAGCTTTGGCAATGGTCTCCAGCTTATGTTGCACTTGGACCATACATGTAGCCATGCCATTTTTCAGCAGCCTGCCATGCTCTGCTGACCTTGGGACTTTTAATGGACTTGAATTAATGGCCTGCCATGTGGTTTGGTAACATTGGGACTGTGCTATTTTATTTGTTGACCTTGGGCTTGTTAGCCTCATCAGCCAGTAGCTGCCTGAGTGAAGAGATGCCTCTAGCTTCAGTGGGCTGGTAGCAAAAGGCAGGCCTGAAGCCCAAGGTCAAGTGGCTTTCACACAGCCCCTAGAGCCTGGCATTTTGAACACAGACTTAAAGCCTCCAGATTGTAAGAATAAACTCCTGTTTGTTAAGGCCATCCCATTTGTAGTATATTCTTATCAGAGCGGTACTAGGTAACCAGAACAAATGGGTTATGTTTTCTTATTCACTCTGCAACTCTCTGCCTCTTGGGTGGTGCATTTAATCCATTGACATTAAGTGTAATTATCAATATGTATGAATTTGTCACTGTCATTTTGTTATGTGGTTTTTTTGTGGTGTTGTTGATTTCTTTGCTTCATATAATTTTCTGTGCTGAGCTCATTTAGTTTATCACTTCCTTTGTTGCTATTGTTTTAGACTTTGTTAAATATTTGTGCTTGTTTTCTTTCCTACTTTGATGAGAAGGTTTATCATTTTTCTTTCATGTTACCCTGTGATTTATAATTTTCTTCCCAAGTCTAGAACAGTCCATTCTATCTTGCAGTTTTCTTAACTTCCTTACCATTTAGAAGTTCTGAAACTACATAATTTCTTCCCTCTTTTTGGTTTCTAGTTGTCTTCATTGGTCAAATAATGTCTCTGGTTCCCTGTTTACAATCTTGTAAGCCCATTTTACTGTGGATATGTCCATAGCTGTAGTTTCTGGGTTGTGTCATCTTGTGTATTAATGGTCTGTTGTTATTTGCTATTTT
>NW_006922027.1:767078-776592 GCF_000298275.1 Orycteropus afer afer | reverse complement strand
ATCTCTTGTAAGGTTGGTCTGGTTTTAACAAATTCCCTTAGTTTCTGCTTATCTGGAAATCTCCTAATTTCACCATCATAATTGAGGGACAATTTTGCCGGGTATATATTTCTTGGTTGAAAATTTTTCTGTTTCAGGGTTTTATATATACCATCCCATTGCTTTCTCACTTGCATGGTCTCTGCTGAGAAATCAGAACTTATTCTTACTGGCTGTCCTTTGTAGGTAACTTTTTATTTTTCCCGTGCTGCTTTCAAGATTCTGTCTTTGTCCTTGGTTTTGGTGAGTTTGATGATGATATATCTTGGTGATTTTCTTTTGAGGTCTATCCTGTTTGGGGATTGTTGGACTTCCTGAATGGATATGTTCTCCTCTTTCATCATATCAGTGAAGTTCTCCTCCAGCAAATCTTGGACAATTTTCTCAGTGGTTTTGTTTTTCTCTTCCTGTTCTGGAATTCCAATGACACATAGATCATTTCTTTTGATGGTATCCCACATGATCCTTAGGCTTTCTTCATTTTGTTTTGATTTGTTTTTCTGATTGATCCCTTTCCAAAGAAGTAATCAGGTGTTTGTCTTCAATCTCATTAATTCTGTCTTCCATTGCATCAATTCTATCCCTTTGCCCTTCCAATGTGTTATCTATTTATAATCATTTAGTATTAATCTTCTGGATTTCTATGTGTAGATTTAGAATCATTTCTAATTTTTCATTTATTTTGTCATTGTTTTCTTGTACTTTCTTCCAAAATTCTTCTAAGATTTTTTCTGTGTTTTCTTTGGTCTGTCTCTCAGTCCTTTGAAGATACCTAAATATAATTCTTTTTAATTCCTTATCAGAGAGTTCCAATGATGCTTCTTCCTCAGGGATGTGTTCTGTGTCTGTATCCTGTTCCCTTGTTTCTACCGCTTTATCTTGCTTCTTTGTGTGGACTGTGATGGGTCTGTTGTCTCCAAGGCATCATGGTATTGTATTAAGAAATCTGTTAATTGTTTGTGGAGAGCATCCAAGGGTGATTCAGGCTCTTCTTGGTGGTTTTTTATCATTGGCCCATTGGTGGAGAAGGAGGTGGTAGCTCTTGCTCAGTAAGTGAAGTTGCAGGAGGTGGGGGTGTAGTTGTATCTTATGGGGACTGTTGCTGTCTCCCACTCAGTGAGACAAAAATTACAATTGAATAGCCATCAAAAAGCTAAAAGCACATGGACAAAAAATACACCATGTAATCACACAGGAACAGTAATCCAAAAAAGGAAAAAGGGGGGAAAAGAAGAAGAAAACCTGCAATATCTGGGGATAGGGCACTAAGAGAAAAAAAAGGTAGAGAAGAAGAATAATGAAGGAAAAATTAGGAACTGGGCAAAGAAAAGAAAAAAAAAAAGGTGTAAACTAGGACCTTTTCAGTTGTGCACATCTGGAGAATTCTTAGGATTACTTGAAAGCAAAACCTCTTCTTAAGCCCCTGGAATGTGGTAGAGTGCTGTTTCTTTAGGTTGTCTCCAGCTGCTGGTTATGTGTTAATTTGTTTTGTCTTGGTTTTATGGTGTAATATTTTGAAAAGGTGAAACTGGTGTATTTTAATTTACTATTGATTCAGTTATGTTGGGTTGCTCTGCTGTTTTCTTTGTGATGGTGGAATCACTGTGTGGAATGTGGATATGTGTTTCTGTTTGTCATAAAGAGGGTTTAGAGTTCGAAGTGGGAGGTTTTATGGTAATTGGCTGAATATGGTTTTGTCTATTGAATGAGTGAAGTTATTGGCAGAGAAGGTGGGAGCAGAAGAAGGAAAGCTTGGTGTTGTTAGGGTAGATTTCTAGGGCTTTGCACAGGCTATTATTGATGACATAGTTATTTACAAGACCGCGGCTCAATAGCAGGAAAGATTCCTTTGGTTAGGGAGTTGCCACTTACCGCCAGGCTCAGGCACACTCAAAGACCCTGCTTCCGAGGCCTCTCAGCACCAAAAAGCCAATCCACAGCAAATTCCTGGTACCGCACTCAGCGATGGCCCCCTCTCTCTCCCCGCCTCATCTGTTTGCAGTGCTAGTGCAATCCCACCAGGCCACTAACAGCTCAGGAGTTTGTCTATGATACCGCCCACCTGCAGTGCCAAAGATGCGCATGATTTCAGCTGTGTTGGAGTCGAGGAAGTACCTGCTAGTAAACTTTGGTCCTGATATCAGTGACAAAGTAAGCACAATGTCTCCCAGGGTGACCCAAGCCCACTTAGTGACCCACTGAGAGGGGAGTGAGCTCACCCTCCTGGCACAACAGTGAGATCTCCGCTTGAGTTTCAGTGGTGCTGTGTGTGCCTGTTTGTACTTAGGTGACCCAAATTACTGATAAAATCAGGTGATGGAGGCAGATCCTTGGGGCTGTTTGTTGGGATGTTGTGTGGTTGCTGGTATGCTGATATAGGGTGTCTTCTTTCTCGGCTCATGGAGATCTCAGGTGGCTGTGCTCACTCACCAGTCAGTGACTGCCCCAGGGATGTTTCCAATGGCCTCTCTTGTCTGCCTGTCCATCCTCCTTCAGGTAGCTCTTTCTTAAATAATCTCCCTGTGCCTTTTCTCTAATTCTGTCTTCTGTGTTTGGTGCACTTTGATTCAATGAGCTGTTCAGAGCACCAGAATCCCTAATTCAAACTGTTGTACCTAGTTTTTCAAGCACTTAGATGCTAGAGGGAAATAGAGTGGTGCTTACTGATGAGACTCCATTTTGAATCTGTGCCCTCCTTTAAAGATTGTTGTATAGTATGTTGTCTTTCTTTCTCCACATCCCATGCCCTCACCATTTCACTGCACTCCTGCCCATCCTCCTGTTTCCCAAACTTGCTTGTCTTTGCTTGAGAGCTTTTTCTTGTTTCCATAAACCTTGTTGCCCACTAGCCAGAGGTCCCAATATTTAAGCCCTTCATAATCCCCAGGTGGTGTGATAGGAATTGGTACACATCAAACAACCCAGCTCCCTCAGCCTGGGGAAGAATAATACGGAAGTAAGCATTCTAGTCATCCCCCTAGAGGTCCCAGTGGTACTGTGCCCCAGTTGCCTGTGGCAGTAAGCTGCTAATTGTCCCATCCCATATCACTTCCTTTACAGATGCTATTGGTGCCCAACCCTACCCCCCTTCTGTGAATCATCCCCATGCTTCTGGGAAGATGAGCTGCTGACAACTTACCAGTCCCTGCTGACAAAAGCCCCTTAGCCCAGGAAGAGACACATCACCACCCTCACACATAGCAATGTCTGATCCACTGATCAAACAAAATTAGTTCAGAAAAGTCACTAAACAAACAAGTGCTACAACCAGCAACAAAAACAAAAAGTCTAAAATCTAGATTTTCAGAGTTACCACTATAATATTTAAAATGTCAAGTCTTTAACAAAGGAGGCATGCATAGAGAAAAGAAAGTATGAATTTTATACAGAAAAAAAAATTAATAGAAACTGTTCATAAGAAACCACAGATGAGGGAGCTCTATTAGTGTAGTGCCTAAGGCACTTGACTGCTAAACAAGAGGCTGGTGGTTCAAACCCACCAGCCACTCCTCAGAAGGAAAGTTGGGCAATCTACTTTCATAGTGATACCACCTTGGAAACCCAAGGAGGGGTCACTATGAGTTGGGTTTGACTTGACAGCACATAACAACAACAACAACATAGAAGATTTTAAATCAATTATCTTAAGTTTGCTGAAAGACATAAATTGAACCATTGTGATAGTTGGGGTTGTGTGTCTACTTGGCTGGACCACAATTCTGGGTGGTTTAAGCAGTTGTGATATGGCTATTCCCATAATAAAATGGGATGTATATGCTTTGAGCAGCCAATCCATTGAAAGGGAGTTTCCTCAGGGGTATGGCCTGCTTCCAATATATACTTGGACATCCTGGGAAAAAGAGAGAACCTTCTGTGGGACTAGATCCTGTTGTGCTGCCTACAACAGTCCACCATTCAACCTGGTGATCTTGGATTTTTCATCTACCAAAGTCAACAGCCAGTACACTGCCTTCCAAACTTGAGCTTATCAGCCTCTGCAGCTGCATGAGTTGGGAAAAGTTTCCAATTTGATCCAGGAACTTCAGACTTATCAGATTCTGTAACTGTGTTAGTCATTTTCCTAAGATAAACTTCTCTAAATACATAAAATATAAGTTTATTGGTTTTGTTTCTCTAGAGAATGCAGCCTAACACATTTGTTACCAGGAGTGGGGTGTGTCCTTGACCCAAGAACCCAGAAGAGAGACATCAGTAGAGAGATACTGGCAGAGAGATGATAGCAGAAGAGCCAAGAGACTGGCAGTAGACAACAACAGGCTTACTAGTCCACAGAAGAGAAAGCTGGATGCCATCGGGTATAAAGCTTCCTTGCAGAGGGGGTTTCCTTTGGGGAATTAATTGGTGGAAGATACCAGCATGAAATGGAGTAGCAGGTTGGCTGGCCCATGGAGCCATGGAGCAAGAAAGCTGAGTGCTTTTGGGGCAGGAAGATTCCTGATGGAGTGGGTTGACTTTGGCATTAATCAGCAGAAGCAGAGAGACCAAGGAAACCAGAAGCAGACCTTCCTCAGCCTCAAGGGACAAAGAACTAAAGGAAAACAGGAGAATGATGTCTCATCAAAAAAGAATATCAATAAAATGGGTTTATTTATATTAAAAAATCTATTATTTATATTAAAAATAATATAAATTCAGGATTTAAAAAGTATAACAGCTCATGAAAAATTCACTAGTGTACATGAAAACAGAGTTGAACAGACAGAAGAAAGAATCAGCAAATATGGGATAGGTCAATTGAAATTACAAAATTTGAGGAACAGAAAGAAAACAGAATGAAGACAAATGAACAGATCATAAGAGACCTACATAATACCACCAAGCATACTAATATATTGCTAATGGGATTCCCAGAAGGAAAGGAGAGATAGAAAGTGATGGAAATAATATTTGAAGAAATAATGTACAAAAACTTCCAAAATTTGATGAAAAACGTGAATATGCACATCCAAAAAGTACAATGAGCTCCAAATAGGATAAACTCAAAGAGCTCCATGCTGAGACACATCATAATCAAACTATTGAAATCCAACAACAAAGAGAGAATTTTGATAACATTGAGAAATAACCAACTCATCACTTATAAGGAATCCTCAAAAAGATTCACAATAGATCATCAGAAACCAGGGAGGCAAGAAGGCAGTCAAATGCCGTATTCAGAGTGCTGAAAGGAAAACTGTCAACCAAGAATTTAATATCTACCAAAACTGTCCTTTAAAAATGAAGGAAAAATTAAGCAATTCTTAGATAAAAAAAGTTTCCCCCCCCCAAATATGTTTATTTTATAATTAATTCTAAAGAGTAATATAAATAATAAATGTTTCAGGCTAAACTAAAACTACAGTAGACAGTAATTCAAATACTTATGAAGAAATAAAAAAAAAAAACAACTTTGGTATAAGTAATTACATAGGAGTTCTGGTAGCATAGTGCCTAAGGCACTTGACTGCTAACAACAAGGCTGGAGGTTCAAACCCACCAGCCACGCCTTGGAAGGAAGGTTGAGCAATCTACTTCTGTAGAGATACTGCCTCAGAAACCCAAGCAAGGGTTGCTATGAGTCAGGTCTGACTCCACATAACAACAACAAAAATTACATAGGTAAATATAAAAGTTGGTATTTTGTATTTTTAGTATTAAGGCTTTTTTTCCTCATAGATTTAAAAGACAATTACATCAAACAGCAATTATAAATCTATATTGATGATCAAACAATGCATAAAGATTTTATTTATAACAAAAATAGCATAAAGAAGGGGTAAATTTATACAGCAGGAAATGTTTTGCATACTCTGGAAATTTGTTAGTATTTTGAACTATATGGTTATAAGTTAAGATGTTAATTATAATCCCCAGGGCAGTAACTAAGAAAATGAATAAAAATATATAGTAACAAACAAACAAACAAATAAAGAAGAGAATAAAAATGGTACACTAGAAAATATATTTCTAACACAAAAGAAGACAGTACTGGGGAAACTGAAAAATAAAACAGACAAATGATATGCAGAAAACAAAGAGCTAAAAGGCAATAATTACATTAAATATAAATAGATTAAACTTCCTTGGTTACCAATAATTACATTAAATATAAATAGATTAAACTTTCCTTGGTTTCAGTTAAGATGGCAGCTTACACAGACACATCATAATGACCCCTTACAACAAAAACCTCAAGAAACTAAGTAAAACAGACACAAATAACCACCTCAGATCCCAGAACATCAAAGGGAGAGTTAAAGAAACAGACTGGGCACTGACTGGGAAGAGAGGTAGAATGACACCAGTGGGATAACAGAGATTCACTGATCAACTGCCCCTTGCCAGCTGGTGTGGAACAGCATGGCCATTTTGAGACAGCATCAATCAACAACAGGGAGTGAGGAAATTAGGAAAGCCACCGCGAAGAGAACACAGTGGGTAACAGAGATACTGTGTAAACAACCCCAGAAAGAAGCAACAAGGTGGCAGTACATGTCTTCGGATTTGGTACCCCTGAGATGATGAAGTACAGGAGTGGCATAGCTTTGAAGCCAGAGAACCATAGGGAATTGCTGCTAGTGAGGCAAACTGAATCATTGAAACCTAAGGGTTGGGGACAGAATAGACAAGGAGTACACATTTGTGGAGGAACACAGATGAGGTACAAAAGGGAGAACACAAGTTCCACTCCCTCTGGCAAGTGCAAAGAAGAGATGGAACTAGGAATGATTGCAGGAACTACTTGTCAGTGGTGACATAAGGCCATTTAGTTGGATGATACCCAGTGAAAATTCAAGCAACAGAGTAACAACCAGAAGCCACCTCCAGAACCATCTCTGCGCACGGTATCATCACTTCCTGTCCATACAGGTTTTGCTTCACTCTCCTCCCCAACCTGAGACACAGCCCATCTGTGCTAAGATGCGTAGACCTAACTCTGCCCTCCTCCCCTCTTTCAGTCATGTGCTATCTTTGCTAATGTGCATAGGCCTCACTCTTCCCTTCTCCCCTCCTGGAGTCACAGTCCATCTGCATGATTGCACACAGGCCTCACACCACTCTCCTTCTCTCCTTGAGGAGAAGGCAAACGGTGCAAACTCAGGTATATTCTACTTAAACCCAGCCCCATTCCAGGCACATGTAGGCCTCTAAGGCCAGAGTGACTCCATGCCTTGTTCTGCTAACCCCTTCCTGGCTGAGCAGGATTCTACACCCTGCAAAACTGACTTCCTCTCTGGAAGAACAGGACTGTATGCCCTTTTCTGCCTCCCAACCCCTGGCTGAGCAAGACTCCACACCCTGTCCTACCAACCCCCCTGCAAGTGAGACTCCACTTCCTGTGCTGATAACTACCTCCACATCATTGGGACTCTGAATCCTGCCTTGCTGACCTTCCCTGGCCAAGCAGGAATCTGTGCTCTGCCCTACCAACTCCTCCTCAGCTGTATGGGCTTCTGAACCCCACCCTATCTGCCTGTCCCTCCCTGTGACCCATCTTGGACTTGAGATATCAAACTAAATGCTCCTGCCTATGCAGAATGAACACATTATTTCTCAAGAGCAGTGAAAGGATACTAAAAACCCAATACCTGGCACTCACATTGAGGAAGGAGCCTTTTTTGCATCACCATGCAATCCTCTAAGAGAAGCCATATGCACCTAACAATGCAGGATCTCCATGTGTGTGCAACCCACCAGTGAGAAGAAAGCATACCCAGCCAAATGACAGCATCAAACCTATACATAGACTAATATCATAAAACAAGAACAAGTAAAACAATACAAAGGAAAAGAACCAATCCAATGAAAAGGGGAATAAGCTAAGATCCTGATAAAAGCAACAAATGAAAATCCCACAATCATATAATAATGTATATTATTTATATATAAACAAAATAAAACCTTAATGCCTCAAAGAGCATCAGTCAATTACAAATCACATGAAGAGACAAGGAAAACTGGATCAAGAAAATGAACAAAATAAAGTGACTGTGATAGTTGGAGCTGTGTGTCAACTTGGCTGGACCACAATTCTGTGTGGTTTAAGCAATTGTGATGTGGGTTCTTCCAATGATGGAATCAGATGTATATGTTTTGAGCAGCCAATCCATTGAAAGTGAGTTTCCCTAGGGATGTGGCCTGCTTCCAGTATATTTATGGGGAAAAGAGACACTATTCTGTGGATCAGGATCCTGATGTGCTGCCTACAACTATACATGAGCAAACAATCTACCATTTGTCCTGGAGATCTTGGATTCGTCATTTGTTGGAGTCAAAGCAATTATACTGCCTGTCAACCTTGAGCTCCTCAGCCCCTGTAGCTGGTTTAGTCAGGAAAAGCTTCCAGCTTGATATGTGATCCAAGAACTTTGGACTTGCCAGCTTTTATAAGTGTGAGCCATTTTTCTAAGATAAATTTCTCTTTCTCTCTATATATAAGCTTTACTGCTTTTGTTTCTCTGGAGAACCCAGTCTAATACATGTGGTACCGAGAGTGATTCTAGAGAAACAAAATCATAAGAATAGCTTCCTAAATTGGTTCCCCAATTTGATTACCCATAAATACACTAGTGACCCTGCCTCTGTAAGTAAAGAGGGCCCTGCTAATCCGTGGCATGAGGTGGCAACATTAATGTGCAAAACAGCACCACCAATAGATTCAGTACTTGTGGGAAGTGAGGCACTGTGTGATTGCATATTTCATACTTTTCTGCAATTTTGTCAGCTTGAGGAGTATAAGGAAGCTGGTTGGTTGGTCCTACTTACACTAGACAAAGTGGTGAAAGAGAGAGATGAGCTCAGGGCTACTGAGTCACAGCTTACATGTTGCATAAAAGACCTCAATGTTTCCAGTTGTGCTCTGAAACAAAGCCTTATTTCTTCTAGTAATGTTGCGCCCAGATCCTGAATCCCCAAAAACCACCAAGGAGCTGATTCCACTGCAAAAGCATAGGGGTTGTTTATTCAAGCTCGAACTCGGACCCCCAACCGTCACTGACGCAGTGGTTCAGGATTGAGAGCCCCGAACTCAGGGGTAATGGGGTTTTTATAGGGGGTACAGCAGGAATGAGGAAGTTTCAATCAAAAAATTACAGGATTGGTTGACATTTTCCAAGTTGCTAGTTGTTCCTACTTGATTGGTTCTGTCTTGTGGGCCGAAGCCACAAACTGTCATTTCTAACTATTTTAGGTAAGGTATTTCTCTACCATTTACTGATTGGTTGTTGCTAAGGAGAATGTTTGGGAGTATCAATGAGGTGGGGGTAGTTAGGACTCTTCGTGGTTTTTCCAGTAACTAAAGAGCAGGAGAAAGGGGATTAAAAGACAGGAAGCCAGACAGAGGAACAGTCAGCCACAGGGACCCAGGTGGGGGGGATAAGAGAGGTCTCCAACAGCAGGACAAACTTGTCTGTCGGTTTGTCCTACTGTGGTGACAAGTAGACTTGAGTTTTGAGCCTGAGCCTCTGGTGTTTAA
>NW_006922027.1:758678-764073 GCF_000298275.1 Orycteropus afer afer | reverse complement strand
TGAGTCGGAAACGACTCAACGGCACTTAACAACAACAACAAAAAGCACTAAAGTGTGAAGTAAAGGCTAAGGCATATTGCAAAATGGCTACATACTTAAAATGGTTACATACAGGGTGGTTATATAGAGACATGGTCTCACATTCCTCCCTTTCTCTTGGCACTAAACTCAATCATGAGTTTGCTGGTTATTATATATTGGGTTATAATGTATTGTACTAACACCTGAATCGTCTTGGTGGCATAGTTGATATTGTTGCCTGAGGACCATGAGTTGTACAGAGTTTATTCTATCTTTTACAAAGTTGACTAATCTGTTTAGAATACAAGGTCCAACTGTCAGTAAAATTAGTCCTATAATGACTGGTCCTGCGAGAGCAGATAACAGAGATGTTAGCCAAGGAGAAGAATTAAATTAATTTTCATGCCATCCGTGGTTTTGGGCACGCTCTTTTTTTCTTTTTTCTAGTTCTTTTCTTACTTTAGCCATGGAGTTTTTTATGACTCCCAAGTGGTCTATATAATAACAACATTTTTCTCTTAAAGTGGCACAAACTCCCCCCTGTTGTTGGAAAATGATATCTATACCCCTTTTTAATTGTAAGGTTAGTTCAGTTAAGGAGGTTAGGGATTCTTGGAGTTTGGTAATGGATTCTTCTAGTCTTTTTATATCCTGATCAATTGTTGCTCTAAGTGAGTTATATTGCTGATGCTGGATTACGATAGATGCAATTCCTGTCCTAGTTCCCGCTAGTCCTAGTCCTAATAAAACAGTTAAAGTTATAGCAGAAACTGGTTCCCGTTTGACCCGGTGGGGAACAGTTTTTCATTTATCTAGGAAATCGTCATACTGGTGGTATAATACATGAGGTATTAAGTAGACTAATACACAAAAGTTTTTGGTTTGATTAAGAACTTTCCCATGGAGGCAAGGGGATAATCCCAAGGAACAAGTCCACCATCAGTTGGGGGGTGTGAGGGTTAGAAGAGGAATTTACATAGTTACCAGGTATTAACAGTAATACTAGTAAGGTCCACATTGCTGAAGTTTTAGTTTGAGTGGATTGTTGGGGTCCTTGGAGATGCGCCATGGTGAGTCCTGGTCAGGGACAGGATCGGCTTTGCGGACGTGAATATGATGGATCTAGGAGGTTATTCCGTCAACTTTGAGGGTGGTGGGTGTGGTCAGGATCACGATGTAGGGTCCTTTCCAGCGAGGTTGTAGAGTTTCTTGTCGATGTCTCCGTACATACACCCAATCACCTGGTTGGTACTGGTGAGTTTCAGGAAGGGGACTAGATTGGTAGAGGGCCCTTAAGTTTGGTCAGATGTCTTGCTGGGTTTGTTGCAGGGCTTGAAGAGAATAAATGAGTTCATAATTATCAATTTCACGTAACAAATCGGACTGGAATCTGGGAGTAATAGGTGGAGGTCTACCAAAGACAATCTCAAAAGGTGTTAATCCTAATTTATAAGGAGAGTTACGGACCCAAAATAGGGCAAACGGGAGGAGAGTCACCCAGTCTCCATCAGTCTCTATGGTTAATCTGGTTAAGGTCTCTTTTAGAGTTCTGTTCATTCTTTCTACCTGGCTTGAACTTTGTGGTCTGTAAGTACAATGTAATTTCTAATTAGCCCCAAGAATAGCTGCTAAACCCTGTATTATTTTAGACACAAATGCCGGTCCATTATCTGACCCTATTGTAGTAGGAAAACTATACCTGGGTAGGATGTCTTCTAGTAGTTTCTTGGTTACAACGTGGGCCATTTCTCTCTTGGTGGGGAAGGCTTCCACCCACCCTGAAAATGTATCTATAAAGACTAATAAATATTTATATCCGTATTTCTCTGGTTTTACCTCCATGTAGTCCACTTCCCGGCAAGTCCCTGGTGTGTTGCCTCTTGAACTGGAGTCTAGATTCGGAGGGTTTTTAGTAACATTGGTTAATTGACAGGCTTTACAGTCAGAAACAATTATTTCAATTTTAGATTGAGCATTTTTAATTATCACGTTAGCCCGTTTTAGTAATTCCTGCATCTTTTTGGTTCCTAAATGGGTGATCTGATGTATTTTGAATAAAATTTCTTCTCCTAGTGTTTCAGGGAGTTTGGCTTTGTGATCTGCTGATTTCTACCAGTTGCATACGTACTGAGTTTCGGGTAGTTGTTTAATCTATTTCAAATCTTCTTTAGTGTAGTTGCAGTTTGTTGGTAAAGTAGGGCTCTCAGGATGAGGTAGGTTGGAGGTTAATACCAGGTTGGTAGACAGTGCAACTTCTCGGGCAGTTTGGTCTGCCAAATTATTGCCTCGGGCAACTGGGGAGGTGGTCTTCTGGTGCCCTGGACAATGAATGATGGCAAGTTTCTTTGGGAGCCATAGGGCAGCTAGTAGATCTAGGATCTCGTTTTTGTTTTTAATTGTTTTTTCTTCCGCAGTTAACAGGCTTTTTTTCCTGATAAATTGCCCCATGAATATGTGCCATGGCAAAAGTATAATGACTGTCTGTATAAATATTTAACTTTTTGTCTTTTCCCAAAGTTAGGGCTTTGGTCAATGTTATTAGTTCAGCTCATTGAGTCAATGTTCCGGCTGGTAACGGCTCAGCCTAAACTATTGCAGTTTCCGTCACCACTGCCGCCCCTGCATACCTTTGTTCATCACAGACAAAGCTGCTCCCATCCGTATACTAGGTAACCTTGGCATCTGGTAAGAGTGTGTCTCGTAGGTCAGCTCGGGTTCCATGCGCTTGAGCCAGAATGTCGATGCAATCATGGAGCGGAGCACTCAAATCCGGATCCGGTAACAGGGTGGCAGGGTTCAGTGCCGTAGGTGACTGGAAGATAATCTTAGTTGGATTCAGTAACAGTCCTTGGTAGTGGGTGAGCCGTGTATTGCTGAGCCATCAATCAGGGGGTTGCTTAAGAGTTCCTTCTATGGCATGCAGGATGGTGACATATAGTTCCTGTCCCAGTGTAAGTTTGCCCGCATCTTTGACTAGCAAGGCTGTTGCTATTATGCGTAAGCATGGGGGCCACCCCACCGCTACTGGGTCCAATTTCTTTGAGAGATAGGCTACTGGTCTTTTCCAGGGGCCTAAGTGTTGGATTATAACTTCCTTCGCTACCCCCTTATTTTATTTTTCCATGGCCTCTGTCCACTGAAATTTCTGCCCCTCCTTGGTTGCTTCATAGAGGGGCTTTGCCAGTTTTGCAAAACCTGGTATCCAGAGTCTACAGTAGCCGGCTGATCCTAGGAACTCCCACACCCCGCGTGGGGTGTTGGGTCTAGGAATTTTTAGCACAGTCTCCTTGCAGGCCCTAGTCAGCCATTTTTGTCTTTCTTTTAACATGTACCCCAAATAGCTCACTTCGGGTTGGCAAAGTTGAGTCTTTTTGGCTGAGGCTCTGTAACCCATATCTCCTTGGGGTTTAAGTAAGACTGAATGTTGGGCCCCGGTGTCCACTAGGAAATCAATTGGAGTCCCCTCCACTTTAAGGGTTACCGTGGGTTCGGGGAGGGGGACCGAACACCATCACCCCTAATCACTGAGTTCCCCCAATTCTAGTACTTTAGTCTGTGATTTATGAGTTCTTTTATTTGGGCACTTTTTTGCCTGATGTCCATCTTCCTTGCAATAGGCACACTGATTCTTGCCCAGTTTGGGGCGTCCTCCCTTGGGGAGGGTCCCCCTTACCTCGGTATTTTGTAATTTTCCACAGTTGCTGTTCTCTCTCTCGGACGTCCCCAGTTGTTGAGGCGTGTAAGATTTTTGCAAGGTTCCGAGTGTTCCAGTCACTGGCTGCCGCTAGTGCCTTGGCCTGTTGGTCCTCTGGACTTTCCCTGTGATTATAAACCCTCTCTGCAAGTAGCATTAAATCCTGAATACTTTTTTCCATTTAATCTGTCAATTTTTTGTAACTTTCTCCTAATGTCTGAGGCTGCTTGATTCACAGAAGCCATGATAAGTGCAGCCTTATTTTCAGGTGCTTCCGGATTCATGGGGGTATATTGGTGAAATGCTTCTATTAACCTTTCTAAGAAAGCGGCAGGACTTTCATCCCTCCCTTGCTGTACATCACCTACCTTAGCCAATTGGTGGGCTTCCTAGTGGCTGCCCTGAGACCTCCCATTAGAGTCTACAGTACACCCGGAGTCTCTCCTTACCTTCAGTCGTGTTGTAGTCCCAATTAGGACGGGTTAAGGGGAAGGTGGCATTAATCACATCTACATTAGTAGTGGGCTTCCCGTTATCCCCCAAGACAGATTTCCGGGCTTCCATCTGGATCCTCTCACATTCCTCCGTGGTGAATGAAATCTGGAGGAGCTGTTGACAATCGTCCCAGGTAGGCTGATGAGTAAACAAAATAGTCTCTAGGAGGTCAGTTAAATCTCTGGGATTATCTGAGAATTTGGCATTCTGAGTTTTCTAATTGTACAGGTCACTAGTGGTAAAAGACCAATAGTGAAGTTGTTGGTTGCCGGTTGCATCAGCGGGCCCCGCGGCTCACAATGGCAAGACAGTGGAATCTGCTGGTCCACTAGGGAGGGCTGCTCACTGCATTCTTCCACGGGTGCCGACCGCGGCTGCTGCAGCCTCTCGCTCAGGCAGCCTGGCCTGAGCCCAGCGCTGTTCCCGGGAACCCAGGCCCCGTTAGCCCCACGAGTCCCGCCACCACTGCCACTTCCACCACCCAGCCGCCCCGTGGGAGTCCGGTTCAGACTGCCCCCCAGGGCCGAGCCCTGGCCCAGCGCTGGCATGGCCCCAGCTTGGCTCAGTAACATGGCGCTCAATGCAGAAGGGTGGACCAGCGGTCAGCGAGGAATCGGAGCCGCCGCCACTGCTGCCATCAGCTTCCGGGTTTAACCCGGCGCTCCCTCTGCTTCTAGTAGTGCCACTATCATAGCTGTGGCCACTGCCGCAGTGAACCCAGGGCCCCTGCACTCCCGGGCTGACCTGGGCCCTCAATTTCCTGCCCCTGTGGCTTGGGTTGCCCCAGGCCGCGCACAGTGCCCCCTGTCCGTGTGCTCGGGTGGCGCGCCCAGCGGCCATCAGCATCCTCCGGGGGCAGGGGCTGCTGGCCGCAGCTGAGACGGTGGGTAGAGGAGGCCATGACCACGCACTGGCGGCGGAGGGATCCTCCGAACCTTTCCCCCATATAAAGAGATACAATGTTACAAATTTTTCTTTTTTAATTTCTAAACTTAAGTCATGTGCTCTCTTTTTAACTTCCTTGAAATTGTCAGTCAGGAGAGAAAGAGGAGTCGTCACAGTTTGTCCCATTTCGTCCATCCACTGATTAAACAAGATTACAGACACTAACAAAAACCAAATAGACACACACAAAGACACACAAAATATGCCTCTGGTAGATTGGAAGCAAAACTGAAAGTAGGA
>NW_006922027.1:746745-751724 GCF_000298275.1 Orycteropus afer afer | reverse complement strand
TCCCTTCGGCTGATTGCTCTTCTCTCTGGTTTCCTGGCTTTTATCCCCTTTCTCCTGCTCTTCCCACTTGCTACTTTGGGCGTCCCTGAGTTGTCTCTCCTCACCTGTAACCCTGGGGCTGACTGCTCCATGTTGAGATATTCCTACTAAAGTGAAGGCTAAGTTATTGTATCTGGCTTCCCCCACAACTAAAAAGGAGGCAAAATGTCTGGTGGGCCTCTTTGGATTTTGGAGGCAGCATATTCCTCATTTGGGTGTGTTGCTGTGCCCTATTTATCAAGTGACTCAGAAAGCTACTAGTTTTGTTTGAGGCCCAGAACAACAGAAGGCTTTGCAACAGGTTGAGGGTGCTGTGCAGGCTGTTCTGTCACTTGGGCCATATGATCCAGCTGTTCCAATGGTGCTTGAAGTGTTTGTAGTAGATAGAGATGCTGTTTGGAGTCTTTGACAGGTCCCTATTGGTGATTTGCAACACAGAACCTTGGGATTTTGGAGCAAAGCCCTGCTATCCTCTGCAGATTACTATTCTCCTTTTGAAAAATAGCTTTTAGCTTGGTAATGGGCTTTAGTAGAGACTGAATGCCTAACCATGGGCCACCAAGGCACCAGGACGCCTGAACTGCCCATCATGAACTGGGCATTGTCTGACCCACAGAGTCATAAACTTGGATGTGCACAGCAGCACTCCATCATTAAATGGAAGTGGTATATCAGAGATCAAGCTCAAGCAGGACATGAAGGCAGAACTAAGTTGCATGAGGAAGTGGCCCAAATACCTATGGTCTCCACTCCAGTGACATTACCTTCCCTCTTCCAGTCTGCACCTATGGCCCCATGGGGAGTTCCTTGTGATCAGTTGACTGAGGAAGAGAAAACTCATGCCTGGTTTACAGATGGTTCTGCATGATATGCAGGCACCCCTCAAAAGTGGAGAGCAGCAGCATTGCAGCCCCTTTCTGGGACTTCCTTGAAGGACAGTGGTGAAGGAAAATCCTCTGAATGGGCAGAACTTTGAGCTGTGCATATGGCTGTTGACTTTGCATGGAATAAGGAATGGCCAGATGCATGATTATATATGGATCCGTGTGCTGTGGCCAATGGGTTGGCTGGATAGTCTGGGACTTGTAAGGACCACGATTGGAAAATTGGTGACAAGGCTGTATGGGGAAGAGGTATGTGGATAGATCTCTCTGAATGGGCCAAAGGAGTAAAGATATTTGTGTCTCATGTGAATGTCCAGCAAAAGGTGACCTCGGCAGAGGAGGACTTTAACAATCAGATGGATAGGATGACATGTTCAGTGGAAACCAGCTATCCTTCTTTTCAAACTACTCCTGTCACTGCTCAACGGGCTCATGAACAAAGTGGCCTTGGTGCCAGGGATAGAGTTAATGCATGGGCTCAGCAACATGGACTCCCACTTGCCAGGAGTGATTTGGCTACTGCCAATGCTGAGCATCCAATCTGCCAGCAACAGAGACCAACCCTGTGTCTGCGATATGGAACCATTCCTTGGGGTGATCAGCCAGCAACATGGTGGCAGGTTGGTTACATTGGTCCACTATCATCATGGAAAGGACAGCATTTTGTTCTTACTGGAATACATACTTTTTCTGGTTATGGATTCACCTTCCCTGCATGCAGTGCTTCTGCCAAAACTATGATCCGTGGGCTTAAAGAATGCCTTATCCACTGTCATGGTATCCCACACAGCATTGCTTCAGATCAATGAAAATGAAGTGCAGCAATGGGCCTATGCTCATGGAATTCACTGGTCTTTCCATGTTCTCCATCATCCTGAAGCAGCTGGCTTGGTAGAACGATGGAATGACCTACTGAAAACACAATTGCAGTGCCAGCTATGTGCCAATACCTTGAAGGGTTGGGGACATGTTCTCCAGGAGGCTGTATATGCTCTAAACCAGTGTCCAATATACAGTGCTCTTTCTCCAATAGCCAGGATTCATGGGTCCAGGAACCAAGGGGTGGAAATGAGGGTGGTACCACTCACTATTACCCCTAGTGATCCACTCAAAAAAATTTTGCTTCCTGTCCCTGTTACCTTATGCTTCTGCGGGTCTGGAGATCTTAGTCACAAAAAGAGTAACACTCCCACCTGAGACACAATACTGTTTGCATTGAACTGGAAATTAAGAATGACACCTGGTCATTTTGGCTTCCTCATGCTTCTCAATCAAAAGACAAAGAAGGGCATTATTGTACTATCTGGTGTGATAGATCCTGATTACCAAGGGGAAACAGGATTGGCTTTACATAATGGAGGTAAAGAAGAATATGTCTGGAATACAGGAGATTCTTTCAGACATATCTTAGTATGACCATGCCCTGTGATTAAAATCAATGGAAAATTACAGCAACCCAATTCTGATATGACTACTAATGGCTCAGACCCTTCAGGAATGAAGGTTTGTGTCACTCCACCAGGCAAAGAACCACGACCAGCTGAAGTGCTTGCTGAGGGCAAGGGAAATACAGAATGGGTGGTGGAAGAAGGTATTTCTGAATATCAGCTATGACCACATGACCTGTTGCAGAAATGAGGATTGTGATTGTTATATTTCTTCATTGTATATGTGTATCAAATATTTTTGTTTCCTTCTGTTATGAACTGTGAAATGTAAATAAGGTTAATGCATTTCAGTTGTGCATGTGTTAGCATATCATGTTAGGCACAAATATGACTTTTTAATTGTCCTTATTTAGAGATTATATATGGTTAAGAAGATGTGTACAACTGCCAAGTTGACAAATGGTGAACTGTGATAGTAGGAGCTGTGTGTCAACTTGGTTGGATCACAATTCTGTGTGGTTTAAGCAACTCTGATGTGGTTGTTCCAATGATGGGATCAGATGTATATGTTTTGAGCAGCCAATCTGTTGAAAGTGAGTTTCTCTAGGGGTGTGGCCTGCTTCCAGTACATTTATGGACATCCTGGGAAAAAAGACACTCTCCTGTGAATCGGGATTCTGTTGTGCTGCCTACAACTCTCTGTGAGTGAACAATCCGCCATTCGTCCTGGAGATCTTGGATGCATCATTTGTTGGAATCAACAGCCAGTACACTGCCTGCCAACCTTGAGCTCCTCAGCCTCTGCAGCTGTGTGAGTGAGGAAAAGCCTCCAGCTTGACGTTTGATCCAAGAACTTTGGGCTTGCCAGCTTCTATAAGTTTATGAGCCATTTTACTAAGATAAATTTCTCTTTCTTTATATATATAAGCTTTACTGGTTTTGTTTCTCGAGAGAACCCAGTGTAATACAAGGAAAGAAAAGATCTGTGAGGAAAAATTGATAATGGAGCAACTGGACAATGAACTCAAAAAGATAATATTAGTTTTCATCAAATGGATCAAAAAGCTCAGGGGAAAAGAAAAAAAAAAACTCAAAAAGTTAAGAAAAATAATACAAGAACAAAATGATAAATTAAATATAAAAATAAAATCCTTACCAAAACAAAACAAACAAACAAGCAAAGAATTAGAAATTCAGAAGCTTAACAACAAAATAAAAGAAATAACATAATGGAAAGATCAGAAGTATAACCAAAACAATAAAAGGAAGAACCAGTGAAACTGAGGACATGTCTGTATGAGGAAGAGATAGCAAAATGTCAGAAGGAAAATGAAAAAAGCATATGGGTCATATGGGACATAAAAGTTGTTGTTAGGTGAGATTAAGTAGGTTCTGACTCATGGCTACCCTATGTACAACAGAATGAAACATTGCCTGGTCCTGTGACATCCTCAAAATCTGTGCTATGCTTGAGTCCAACATTGTAGGCATTGTGTCAATTCATGTCATTGAGGAGCCTCCCCTTTTTCACTGATCCCCTACTTTACCAAGCATGATATCCTTCTCCAAAGAATGGTTCCTTCTTACAACATGACCAAAGTAGGAGAGACAAAATCTGGCTATTCTCACTTCTAAGGAGCATTCTGGTGGTACACTTTAGTTTTCAAAATAACATCTGTGAAAGGTATCATCCCTTTCTTAACACTTTATTTTTTATTTATATTTTCATTTTTTACTGTGATTTGGGTGAAAGTTTGCAGAGAAAATTCATTTTCCATACAGCTCATACACATTTTATTTCATGACATTGATTGCAATTCCCCACTAAACAGCTTTTTTTCCCACTTCCTCTGTCTCCCTGTACTAACACTGCCCTTCGGTTCTCCCATTATTGATTGTTCCAAGGAGTGCATCTACCTAATGTAAAAGTTCATCCCATATGCCTGTCTGTTGTTTAGCTGGAAGCCACAGGAGTAAGTTCAGTTCCAGACCTGAAGGGTAACTACTGGCCATAGTCTCGGGAATCTTAACACTTTAAAGAGATCCTTTGCAGCAGATTTTCCCAGTACAATACATCATTTGATTTTTTGACTGCTGCTTCCACAGGTCTTGATTGTGACTCCAAGTAAAATGAAATCCCTGATAACTTAAATGTTTTCCCCATTTGTGATGTTGCTTACTGGGCCAGTTGTGAGGAATTTTGTATGTTGAGTTGTAATCCATACCAAACACAGTAGTCTTTGATCTTTATCAGTAAGTGCTTCAAGTTATCTTTGCTTTTAGTAAGCAAGGTTGTGTAATGTGCATATTGCTGATCAATGAGTCTTTCTCCAATCCTGATGCTGGATTCTTCTTCATACTGTCCAGATTCTTGGGTTATTTGCTTGACACACAGATTGAATAAGTATGGTGAAAGGATACAGCCATGAAGCACATCCTTCCTGATTTTAAACCATGTAGTATCCCGTTGTTCTAAGAAAAATGTGGCATAAGGATTGGAGGAAGAATCATTAACAACCTGAGATATGCATATGCTTGCTGAAAGTCAGGATGACTTGAGGCACTTACTGATGAAGTCTGAAGAATACAGTCTGCAGTATGGATTACGTCTCAATATAAAGAAAGCAAAAATCCTCACAACTGGACCAATGAGCAGCATCACAATAAA
>NW_006922027.1:743599-746645 GCF_000298275.1 Orycteropus afer afer | reverse complement strand
GAGCCCCCAAATGTTGCGCCCAGATCTTGAATCCCCAAAAACCACCAAGGAGCTGATTCCACTGCAAAAGCGTAGGGGTTGTTTATTCAAGCTCGAGCTGGGACCCCCAACCATCACCAACGCAGCGGTTCAGGATTGAGAGCCCCGAACTCAGGGGTAATGGGGTTTTTATAGGGGTACAGCAGGAACGAGGAAGTTTCAATCAGAAAATTACAGGATTGGTTGACATTTTCCAAGTTGCTAGTTGTTCCTACTTGATTGGTTCTGTCTTGTGGGCTGAAGCCACAAACTGTCATTTCTAACTATTTTAGGTAAGATATTTCTCTACCATTTACTGATTGGTTGTTGCTAAGGAGAATGTTTGGGGGTATCGAAGAGGTGGGGGTAGTTAGGACTCTTTGTGGTTTTTCCAGTAACTAAAGCACTAAAGCATGAAGTAAATGCTAAGGCATATTGCAAAATGGCTACATACTTAAAATGGTTACATACAGGGTGGTTATATAGAGACATGGTCTCACAGTAACAGAGCTGATATTGCTGAAAATCAAACCCAGGGCCTTATGGTAAGGGTAGCTGAATTACAACACCAATTAAGTTACCAACCAAGAATGGTGTCTGAAGTTAAAGTGAGGACATTGATTGGGAAAAAATGGAATGGGGACATATGTGCAGACAGTCAGGAAGCACAGGATATGAAGCCTGTAAATTTTGTTGAATCCCTCCCATCTGAAGGGATTACTGTAAAACCATCATTCCCTCCACCTCAGTTTGATGAGATTAACCCAACTGTTCCTGCTGGGTTATTGCCTGAAGCAGAAGCCATGGAAGACATTGCTGAATGTTCTCAGGAACTGCCCCAACCACCCATTGTTGCTACTAGACCTATAACTAAAGTTAGGTCCAAGCAAGCCCCAAAAGGTAAAATACGAAGTGTGACTGAGGAGGTGGTATGCTACACCTGAAAAGACCTGCTTGATTTTGCTAACATGTACAGACAGAAACCTGGGGAATATGTATGGGAATGGCTACGGAGGGTGTGGGATAATGGTGCAAGGAATATAAGATTGGATCAGTCTGAGTTTATGGATTTAGGCCCACTAAGTATGGATTCTTCATTCAATGCTTCAGCTCGAGAGGTTAGGAAAGGATCTAATAGTTTATTTGGTTGGCTTACTGAAGCATAGATTATGTGGTGGCCTACCTTAAGTGAAGTTGAAGTTCCAGACCTGCCTTGGTATAATGTAGAAGAAGGTATCCAGATGCTTAGGGAAATTGGCCTGTTAGAATGGATTTATCAGATTAGACCCCTAGAGCTACAAATGGAGAGTCCAGAAGACACAACTTTCACCAGTACAGAGAGGAATAAATTTGTGAAGGGAGTTCCAGCATCCTTGAAGACTGCTATGGTTGATATTTTATGTAAGCCAGATTTCACAGTGGGAACTGCCCTAATTGAACTAAGACACTTAACTACAATGGGGCTGATTGAACACCATGGTAGTAGGGGCCAAGTGGCACCAGTTAATCGACAAAGGCCAGGTGGTCATGGTTACCATAATGTACAGCAGAGTTGGAATGGTAATTAGAATAGTCTGACTCATGTGGAATTATGGCATTGGCTACTTGTGCATGGTGTTCCTGGTAGTTAAATACATGGCAAACCCACCAAGTATTTACTTGACCTGTATAGACAGAAGAATTCTAGGTCATGTGAACAGCAGCCTAGATTGAATCACCAGAATACAGAGTCATGGCTTCTCAATCAATTCCAAGACTTGAGTCAGTTTATAGACCCACAACCCCTTGAATGAAGGGGAGGCTAGGTCTCTTTGAGGAAGGACCACACTACATTGCCAAAAATTTATAGTGTCAATCTTTCTCCCAGTTTTCCCCAAAGGTATCTGACACCTTTTATGAGAGTGACTGTTCACTGGGGAAAAGGTAATAATCAGACTTTTTGGGGACTACTGGACACTGGCTCTGAACTGACACTAATTGCAGGAGACCCAAAGCATCATTGTGGCTCAACAGTCAGAGTGGGGGCATATGGAGTTCAAGTTATTGATGGAATCTTAGCTCAGGTGCATCTCACAGTGGGTCCAGTGGGTCCCCAAACCCATCCTGTAGTGATTTCTCCAGTTCCAGAATGAATAATTGGAATAGATATTCTGAGCAATTGGCAGAATTCCCACATTGGGTCCCTGACATGTGGGGTAAGGGCTATTATGGTAGAACAAGCCAAGTGGAAGCCATTAGAACTTCTTCTACATACAAAAATAGTAAACCAAAAACAATACCACATCCCTGGAGGGGTTGCAGAGATTACTGCCACCATCATGGACTTGAAGGATGCAGGGGTGGTGATTCCTACCCCATCCCCATTTAACTCACCTATTTGGTCTGTGCAAAAAACAGATGGATCTTGGAGAATGACAGTACATTATCATAAACTTAATCAGGTGGTGACTCCAATTGCAGCTGCTCTTCCTGATGTGGTTTCATTGCTTGAGCAATTTAGTACACCTCCTGGTACTTTGTATGCAGCTATTGAGCTGATCAATGCCTTTTTCTCAATACCAATTTCAAAGGATCATCAGAAGCCATTTGCCTTCAGCTGGCAAGACCAACAGTATACTTTCATAGTGCTTCCTTAGGGGTATACCAACTCCCCAGCACTCTGTCATAATGTAGTCCATAGGGATCTTGATCACCTTTTCCTTCCACAAGACATCACACTGGTCCACTATATTGATGACATTATGCTGATTGGACCTAGTAAGGAAGAAGTATCAATGAATCTGGACTTATTCGTGACACATATGCATGCTAGGTGTTGGGAAATTAACCCAACAAAAATTCAGGCACATTCCACCTCAGTGCAATTTCTAGGGGTCCAATGGTGTGGAGCATGTCGAGATGTTGTTGTTGTTGTTGTTAAGTGCCATCGAGTCATTTCCAACTCATAGCGACCCCATGCACAGCAGAACAAAACACTGCCCAATCCCACACCAGCCCCACAATCCCTGCTATACTTGAGCCCATCATC
>NW_006922027.1:729521-734829 GCF_000298275.1 Orycteropus afer afer | reverse complement strand
CTTTTGAGTTGTGGTGCTGGCAAAGAATGCTGAAAGTACCATGGACTGCTAAAAGAACTAACAGATCTGTCCTGGAGGAAGTATACCTGAAATGCCCCTTGGAAGCGAGAATGGCCAGACTTCATCTCACCTATTTGGTCATGTTGTCAGAAGGGACCATTCTTTGGAGAAGGATGTCATGCTTCATAGGGTGGAAGATGGACGAAAGAGGGGGAGGTCTTCAATGAAATGGACTGACACAATGGCTGTGTTGATGGGCTCAAGTATAGCAGGGATCATGGAGCTGGCATGGGATCAGGCAGTGTTTTGTTCTGCTGTGCATGGGGTCGCTATGAGTTGGAAACGACTTGACAGCACCTAACAACAACAACAGCATTCCCTTGTTCTGTTCTAACAACACCTTCTTGGTTTATGTATAGGTTCCTGGTGAGCACAATGAAGTGTTCTGGAATTTGCATTCTTCACAATGTTAACAATAATTTGTTATGATCCGCACTATTGAATGACTTTGCATAGTCAAAAAAACACAAGTAAACATCTTTATGGTATTCTCTGCTTTCAGCCAAGATCTGGCTAACAACAGCATTGATGTCCTTCATTCTACATCCTTTTCTGAATCCAGCTTCAGGAATAATATACACATATTAGGGATCCCAGAAGAGGAAGAAAATTTAAAAAGTACAGAAAAATATTTGAAGAATTTATGACAGAAAACTTCTCAAAAATAAAATCATACTTTCTAAATCTAAAGACAAATAAAGAATTTTGACAGCAGTTATGGAAAGCAAAATATCACTACAAAGGGATAACAATAAGATTAATCATTAACTTCTCTTTGGAAACAATGCAGGCAGGAAGACAATGAGATGACAACTAAAAAGCCCTGAATGAAAACAACTGTCAACCAGGATTATATGTCCAACAAAATTATCATTCAAAAAAGAGGGAGACATTAGTGCATTCCCAGAAAAACAGAAGGTAAGGGATTTGTAACCACTAAACCAACTGTACAAAAAATATTGAAGAGAATCCTTCAAATAGAAATCAGTTATGACAACAACCTAAAGAAAAGACACATGCTAACATCATTCTGAAAGTAACCCAGGTGAAGACACCACAACACTAAAATTAAGTTAAAAATTGATTACAAGGTGTCTGTGATACAAAGTTATAATCAATGACAACATCAAAGCAAAAGCTCAATGATTGGTGTAGTTGTAAACTTCCATGTGAGGGAGAAGTAAAGGTGATTACAAGATATAACAGACTATTTTAAAAGTGAGATGTAAATGTAAACTGAGGGACCACAAAATCTGCTTACCAAAATATAGGAAAACAAAAAGACTCATTAAACACAAAAGCAACAGTAATAAATGGCAGGAAAAGAAAATCCACATACAAAAGGAACTCAGCACAGAAAGTAATGAAGAACAAAGAAACCATTAACAACAACAAATAAATAAAAATAAAATGACTACAATAAATTCATTCCTATTGACAATCAACTGGAAAATAAATGGATTAAATGTGCTAGTCAAGAGACAGAGAGTGGCACACTAGATAAAAAACAAAACAAGACAAACAAAAACCCATCATTGTGTTGCCTACAAGAGATACACCATAGGCACAAAGATATAAATATGCTAAAGATCAGGAGATGGAAGAAAACATACCAAGCAAACAGTAACCAGGAAGGAGCACGAGTGATGATAAAAATATCTAACAAAATAGACTTTAAGTCAAGAACCATTATAAAAGACAAAGAAGGTTATAATGATTATATATTATATTATATTATTATATTATATTTAATATATATATATAATATAATGTATATATATAATATTATATATATATAATATATAATATAATATAATATAATATATAATAATATTATATTATATTATAATATAATGATTGAAAGGATAATTCAACAAGAAGATATAGTAAATATAAATATTTGTGCACTCAATGACAGAGCCCCAATATTTACAAAGCAAAACCTAACAGAATTTGATAGATAAATCTGCAAGAATTGCAGGAGATTTAAACACATCACTTTGACAACTGATAGGTCATTTAGAAAGATAATCAAAAGAGGTAAAGAAAACCTGAATGACACTATTAACCAACTAGACCTGGAGGACATTTGCAGAGCACTCCACCAAACACCAGCACAATGTACATTCTGCTCCAATGCACATATAACATTTTCCAGAATAGACCACATCTTAGGTCACTAAGTAAACATCACTAAATTTTAAATATTGAAATCCTATTAAGCCTCTTCTCTGACCATAATGGTGTAATGCTTGAAATCAACACCAGGATGACTAAGGAAAGGAAAATTAATAAAAACATGGAAACTAAATAACACACTACTAAAAATCTTTTCCACCCTAGTCTGTCAGTTTGACATACTGTGATGGCTTGTATGTTTTGTGAGGCTGGAATCAATATTATTCATGTTTCAAATACCAGCAGGGTCAACCACAGTGGATAGGTTTCAGTGGAGCTTCCAGATGAAGACAGACTGGGAAGAAGGGCAGGGCCATCCACTTCTAAAAAAACTGGCCACTGAAAACCTTATGAATATCAGTGAAACACTACCTGATATATTACTGGAAAATTTTAATGAAAAGCCATGAAACATTGGCAGATATAATACCCAAATATGAGCCCCTCAGGTTGGAAAGCATTTATAATATGATGGAGTAAGAGCTATCTGCCCAAAGTAGAGTTGACGTTAATGATTTGAGTGGAGTAAAACTTTCCAGACCTTCATTTGCTGATGTGACACAACTCAAAACAAGAAGAAACAGCTGGAAACTTTCATTAATAATTGGAACATAGAATGTACAGAATATGAATCTAGGAAAATTGGACACTATCAGAAATGAAGTGGTATCCTAGGCATTAGTGAGCTGAAATGGACTGTTATTAGCCATTTTAAATCAATCATATAATTTACTATGCCAAAAATAAAAAATTGAAGAGAAAGGACTTTGCATTCATCATCAAAATAAGCATCTCAAGATCTATCCTGAAGTATAATGCTAACAATGATAGGATAGTATCAATGTATCCCCAAGGAAGACCAGTTAATACTACTATTATTCAAATTTACGTGCCAACTACTGAAGCTAATAGGAGCTCTTGTGGCATAGTCCCTAAGACATTTGATGCTAACCAGAAGGCTGGAAGTTCAAACTCACCAGCCACTCTTCAACAACAACTTCCATAGTGATACCACCTCGGAAACCCAAAGAGGGGTTGCTATGAGTCAGATCTGACTTGACGGCAGTGAGTTTTGAGTGACTGAAGCCAAAGATGAAGAAATTTGTGTTTTTACCAACTCCTGAAGTCAGAAAATGACCAAACAAGCAATCAAGATACATTGATAATTATTGCTGATTGGAATGCAAAAGCTGGAAAAAAAAGAAGAATCATCACTAGGTGGAAAATACAGCGTTGGTGATAGAAATGATGCCAGAGATCATGTGATAGAATTTTGCAAGACTAATGACTTATTCATTGCAAATATATTTTTCCAACATAAATGGTGGAAAAATATGTGGACCTCACCAGATAGAATACATAAGAATCAGATAGAGTACATCTGTAGAAAGAGGTGATGGAGGAACTCATTATCATTGGTCAAAACAAGGCCAGGAGCTGACTGTAGAACAGACCATTAATTGGTCATATTCAAGTTCAAGTTGAAACTGAAGAAAATTAAATCAAGTCCATGAGAGCTAAATACAACATTGATTAAATCCTACCTGAATTTAGAGACCATTTGAAAAAGAGATTTGACACATTGAATACCAATGACTGAAGACCAGATGAGTTATAGGATGACATCAAAAGAATAATACCTGCCAGCACCATTTGTTAAAGAGGCCATCCCTTTCCCTATTTCATGGGCTTGGGGCCTTTCTCAAAGATCAGTTGTCGATAGATGGATGGGTCTATGTCTGAGCTTTCTATTCTGTTCCATTGGTCTTTCTCTCTATCACTGTACCAATACCATGCTGTTCTGACTACTGTGGCTACATAGTAGTTCTTAAGACTTGGGAGTGTGAGACCTCCCACTTTGTTTTTCCTCTTGAGAAGTGCTCTTATTCTAGGTCTCTTCCCTTTTCATATGAAATTAGTAATTAGTTTTTCCACGTCCTTAAAAAATTTTGTTGAAATCTGGATCGGGATTGCATTAAATGTATAGATTGCTTTAGGTACTATTGATATTTTCACAATGTTTAGTTTACCTATCCATGGTAAACTAAAGTGGAGCTTCCAGATGAAGACAGACTGGGAAGAAGGTCTTATAGCAGTGTTTTATAGTTTTCTCTGTATAGGTCTTTTGTGTCTCTGGTGAGGTTTATTATTAGATATTTTATCTGTTTTGTAGCTATAGCGAATGGTATGGTTTCCCATATTTCTTTATCAGAGGAGTCCTTGCTGGTGTACAGAAATCCAACTGATTTTTGTATGTTGATCTTGTATCCTGCCACTTTGCTGAACCTCTCTATTAGTTCCAGTAGTCTTTTTATTGAGTCCCTTGGGTTTTCCATGTATAGGATCATATCATCTGCAAATAAAGATGGTTTTAATTACTCTTTGCCAATATGTATGCCTTTTATTTCTCTTTCTTGCCCTATTGCCCTGGCCAGGACTTCCAATACAATGTTAAATAGAAGTGGTGATAGAGGGTATCCCTGTCTGGCTCCCATTCATAAGGGGAGTGCCTTGACTCTTTCTCCATTAATAACAATGTTGGCCATTGGTTTTGCATATATACCCTTTATTATGTTGAGGAATTTCCATTTTATCCCTATTTTGCTGAGATTTTTAAACAGAAATGGATGTTGGATTTTATCAAATGCCTGTTCTGCATCAATTTATATAATCATATGGTCCTTTTCCTTTGTTTTGTTTATGTGGTGGATTACATTGATTGATTTTCTGATGTTGAACCACCCTTGCAAACGTGGTATAAATCCCACTTGGTCTCGATGTGTTAATTTTTTGATATGTTGTTGGATTCTGTTGGCAGGATTTTGTTAAAGACTTTTGCATCTATGTTCATGAATGATATTGGTCTGTAGTTTGCCTTTCTACATTTGGTGCCTGGAATAAAACTCACCCCCAGGGGTGGGCTCTCAGCCCAATAGTTAACAAGATGTACACGCAGACCACTCAACCCAGGATGCCGCACCCACACACTCAATGATAATACATCCCTTAAAGCAATAGACCATGGGACACCAAAGGACCAACATTCAAACTGAAGAAATGCAGGACAAAC
>NW_006922027.1:722559-728766 GCF_000298275.1 Orycteropus afer afer | reverse complement strand
AAAAAAAAAAAAACTCATAAAAATCTTCTATTTACTCATCTTTGGCTTTGCTGTTTGGTGCATAAATTTGAATAATAATAGTATTAACCAGTCTTCCTTGTAGGTGTATGCATATTATCCTATCACTGACAGGATTGTAATTCAGGATACATATTGAAACATTCTTTGTGATGATATATGCCACACCATTCCTCTCCAATTTGTCATTCCTAGCATAGTAGGTGATCTGATTTTCTGATTCAAAATGGCCAAACCGAGTCCATTTCAGCTCACTGATGCCTAGGATATCAATCTCTATGCATTCCATTTCATTTTTGACAACTGCAATTTTCTTACATTCATACTTTGTACATTCCATGTTCCAATTATTAATGGATGTTTGGCACTGTTTCCTTTCATTTTGAGTCATGCCATATCAGCAAATGGAGGTCCCAAAAGCTTTACTTCATGCACATCATGAAGATTGGCTCTTCCTCAGTCATATTTTGAGTGCCTTCCAACCTAAGGTGCTCATCTTCAGGCACTATATCAGGCTATGTTTCAAGGCTATTGATAATGTTTTCAAGTAATATATTACACAGTGTTTTACTGATATTCATAAGGTTTTAATTGGCCAATTCTTTGAGAAGTGGATGGCCTCTTCCATCTTCCAAGTATGTCATAGTCTGGAAGCTCTACTGAAACCTGTCCACCATGGGTAACACTGCTGGAATTTGCAACACTGGTAGCATAGCCGCCAGCCTCATAGCAACACACAAGCCACCCCAGGACAAAAAACTGATGGACAAGTTTGTGTCTCTGAGCTGTTCTAAACCACTCTGCTCACTTTCCAGCCTCCCTTAAAGCTACTCTAAACCCCTCACATGGCTCTCCTGGGCCACCCTTAAAGCTGCTCCCAACGCCCCCATGCCTAGCTCACCTTCCGGGCCACCCTTAAAGCTACTCACAACACTCCTGCTAAAGGGAAGAACTCCCTTTAGCATCTCTTACAATGGTTTGTTTTTTGCAAATTCCCTTAATTTTTGTTTACTGGAAGTATTCCAATTTTTCCATCATTATTTGAGGGACAATTTTGTTTGATATATAATTCTTGGTTGTCAATTTTTTTTCTTTCAGGTTTTACATAGTTCATTCCATTGCATGATTTCTGCTGAGAAATCAGAGCTTAGTCTTATTGGTTGCCCTTTGTAAGCAAGTTTTTGTGTTTCCCTCTGGTAGCATAGTGCCTAAGGCACTTGACTGCTAACGAGAAGGCTGGCAGTTCAAACCCACCAGTCACTCCTTGGAAGGAAGGTTGGGCAATCTATTTCCATAGTGATACTGCCTCAGAAACCCAAGGAGGGGTCGCTATGAGTTGGGTCTGACTCGATGGCACATAACAACAAAAACGATACTGCTTTCAGGATTCTTTCTTTGTCTTTTGTTTTGGTAAGTTTGATTATGATATATCTTGGTGATTTTTTTTTTTTCCTTTGGGGTCAGTCCTATTTGGGATTTGTTAAACTTCTTGAGTGCATATATTCTTGTATTTTATCATATTAGGGAAGTTGTCTTCTGAAAAATCTTTAACAATTTTCTCTGTGGTTTTGTCTCTGCCTGTTCTGGAATTCCAACTACAGGTAAGTTATTCCTCTTGATAGTGTCCCATGTAAATCTTAGTCTTTCTTAATTTTAAGTTTTTGTTGTTGTTTTTTCTGATTGTTTCCTTAACAAAGTAATATTGAGGGATTTGCCATCAATCTCACTAATTCTAATTTCAGTTTGTTCAGTTATACCCCTTTTCCCTTTCACCTGTTACAAATTTCTGAAATAAATTTTTCGTTTATCTTGTCAGTTTCCTTATGAATTATTTTCCTAGATTCTTCTAATATTTTGTTTGTGTTTGCCTTGATCTGTCTCTCAATCCATTGCAGGTACCTATATATAATTCATTTGAAGTCTTAATTGGGTATTTCCAATGTTACTTTTTCCTCAAGGAGGTTTTCTAGCTCTGTATTCTGGTCCTTTGTTTGTATTACTTTATCTTTCTTCTTTGTGTAAACTGTTATTCAGCTTCCTTTGAGAGATTGTGATGTTATTGTATTTATATTTAACTAGCAATTGTATGTTGGTGTGATTCCACAGGTTTTGTTTTGCTTTCTTTTATTGTGATAGGTCCAAGTGAGCAGGACTATTCAATATTTTTTTGGCACTTAGGCACTCACATCTTATCTCCTGGTGGGTGTAATAGAGGATGAGAATATGTGCATTGATTTCTGTTAGTTATTTGTGTAGAGCAGCCGAGGGTGGCTTGGGTTGGCCTCCATCTGTCATTGATCATTTGGTGCAGAAGCAGATGGTGGCCCTTGTTCACTGCATGTGGGTGCAGGAGGTATAGATGTGATGGGATTGTGTGTGAACTGTTGCTGTTTCCCACCAAGTTGGACAAAGGGACAAAAAAGGACACAAAAAAGTAATAAAAACAAGAGAATAAAAATTACAAACAGCATAAATAAGCAACAGCAACCACAAAAAGAAAAAAAGAATAAATGAAAAGAAAAACAAAAGGGGAAAAAGACAGACAAGAAAAGGCAAAGAGAAAAAGAAGTAAAGCAAATATAGGAGAGAAAAAGAAAATAGAAGAGAAAAAGGATAGAATTGAGGAAAGTACAAAAAAGAAAAACAAAGGATGGGAATAACAAAGAGATAAAGAAAAGAAAGAGAAAAGAAGGGAGCAAAGAAAAGCCAAAAACAAAACAGAACAAAAACCAAGAACCAGGAAAGGGAAAGAGAAAACTCATAAAGAAGGGAAGGAGGAGACAAAAAAGAATAATTACCAAAAAAAAGTAAACAAAATCTGGGGTGTGGAGGGGGGCAGCAAGGTACCCAGGCAGTGTTCTGCTGGCTAAGCAGGCTACAGGTAGCAGGGCATCAGGTTCCAGAAGCAGTGGCTGGTAGCAGGGTGCCTGGTGTCAGAACTAGTTCCTGCCTACCTAGATGTTAACTAGGGGCAGGGCACCTAACCTCAGATGAGTTCCTCCTACCCCAGAAGACATTTAGGGGCTGTTCCTAATGGCAGTTGGGACAAGGTCCCTCATTACATAAGAAGTTCCTGCCAGTCCCAAATGCAGTTGCAGACAGGGTGTCTGGTGCTAGAAAAAGTTCCTGCTGTCCCAAAAGGCGGCTGAGTTCAGGGCCCTTGCTCTGGGAGAATGTTCCTGCGATCCCAAAAGGTGGCTGGGGTAGGGCACCTGGTACCAGAAAAAGTTCCTGCCATCCCAAAAGGTGTCTGGTTGCAGGACAACTGCTCGTAGAACTAGTTCCTATCTACCCAGAAGGCAACTGGGGACAAAATGCCCGATTCCAGATGGGGCCTCAACTGGACCAGAAGGCATCAGGAGGCATGGTGCTTGGACACAGAAAAAGGTCCCACCAGTCCAAAGGTAACCAGGAGAAAGGTGCTGAGTTCTAGAAGCAACCCCCTACAGCACAAAAGCAGCTGTGGGCAGTGTGTCCCATCCTAGAAAAAGCTCTGGCTGTCTGAAAAGTCAGCTGAGTACAAGAGCCCTTCTCCCAGAAAAGTTCCTGCTGCCCTAAAAAGGAGTTTGGTGCAGGTTGCTTAATCACAAAAAAGCTCTCAATGACCCAAATGGTAGCTGAGAAGAGGGACCCCAATACTGGAACCAGGTCCTGCCAGCCATGAATGCAGTTAGTGGCAGGATGCCTAGTCTGGGATGGAATACCTGACAGGTTAGGGGATGGCCACAGTTCTGTTCACTGGGAGTGCTTGGAGTACAAGAGGAATATTGCACCTTTTTGTGGCCAGCTACCAGTATGTTTGCCCATGCAGTCCTCAGCAAGCAGAGATGATTATCAGGTTGCTATACTGATAGGAACACCACTTGTAGATATTCAAAATAAACATCTTGTCAGGCCAGTTGACAGCTCACAGCTTCACTTGTCTCCTTATTTGCTGTTTTCATTCAGTTTTTTTTACTATTGTTAGTTGCCATTGACTCAGCTCTGACTCATAGTAACCTTATGTACAACAGAACAAAACACTGCCCTGTTCTGTATCAAATCCATCATCACAAACCTACAGTGTTTGAGTCCATCATTGTAGCCACTGTGTCAAGCCATCATATCAAGGGTCTGCTCCTTTTTGCCCAACCCTCTACTTTACCAAGCATGATATCCTTCTCTGAGGACTGGTCCCTTCTGACAACCTAACCAAAGTTAGTGAAATGAAGTTTGGCTGTTCTCATTTCTAAGGAATGTTCCAGCTGTACTTCTTCCAGGACATATTGTTTGTCCTATGGTATTTTCAGTATTCTTCACCAACACCATAATTCATATATCAATTCTCTTTGATCTTCCTTATTCATTGTCCAGCTTTCACATGCACATGAAGCTATTGAAAATACCATGGTTTGGGTCTTATGTACCTTAGTCTTCAAAGTGACACCTTTGCTCTTTAACACTTCAAAGAGGACTTTTGCAGGGGTTCTGGTAAGATGGTGGAATAGGCAGAAAGACTGCACAGACCCTGTTCAACAAAGAAAAGGGGAAGCAATTAACACAGATACAGAAGATAATCCTGAACCCCTGAGCCTTGAAGAGAAAGATAAAGAAGTAGACTAAACTCCAACTAGGGTGCTCTGGTATCATAGTGGCTAAGGCACTTGACTGTTAAACAGAAGCTGGCAGTTCAAACCCATCAGCCACTCCTCGGAAAGAACATGGGGCAATCACCTTCCATAGTGATACTGCCTCAGAAACCCAAGGAGGGGTAGTTATGAGTTGGGTCCGATTTGATGGCACATAACAACAGCAACAACAACAAACTCCAACTAGCAGAAGAATTTGCATGAAAACACCAAAAAAGGAGACATATGGAGTGGCAGTCTGGCAGAGATCCTGACAGCACAGACAGCTTGGATATTGCCGAGTGGTAATAAGACTTAAGAATTAACCCCAGGAGAGTTCCACTAACATGGCGGACTAGTCAGAAGGACTACACAGATGCTCTTCAACAAAGAAAAGGGAAACCAATTAACACAGACACAGAAGGTAATCTTGGACCCCTGAACCTTGAAGGGAAGGATACAAAAGTGGACTAAACCCCAACTAGCAGAAGAATTTGCATGAAAATACCAAAAAAAGGAGACACACAGAGCTGCAGTCTGGCAGCGGCCTGAGCGACCCTGACGGCACAGATGACAGGGCTTGGAGATTCCCGAGTGGTGGTAAGACCTAAGAATTAACCCAAAAATCACCCTGCTAGCCAGGGACTTCAAGGAAGACTGTGCACGGTGGCTGGGGAACAAGCGGAGAAGGGGAAGAGAAAGGTGGGCTGAGCTGTGGACTTTTGCCGATCCGGAGGATGCTGCCATTTTGTAGGTTTAAAAAGCGGCTTGACTATTTTGGATATGTAAAGAGACAGTGCTCTCGCAGATTCCTGGGGTGGTAGGACTTAAGAATTAACCTAAAAATCACCCTGCTAGCCAGGGACTGCACGGAGGACTGTGGACGGTGCCTGGGGAACAAATGGAGAAGGTGAAGAGAAAGGTGGGCCGAGCTGTGGACTTTTGCTGGTCTGGAGGGTGCCACCATTTTGTAGGTTTAAAAAGCGGCTTGACTATTTTGGATATTCAAAGAGACAGCGCTCTCGCAGATTTCTGGGGCTTGAGAACACGTTCTGCTTTCCAGCAACCCCAAGAACACTCGGGGCCTGCAAGACTGAAAAGTACAACATTCTTCTTTTTATTACACCCTACACCCACTTGGTGAATGGACGTGTGGCCATCCCCACTCCCACTTACTTTCTGGGCCCACAGGAACTCCATCACAGTCTGTGTACTCAGACAGAGCTTGGGTGCCCTACCCAGTCTTCCATCGATTTTTTCTTTTTCTTTTTTTTTTTCTCTTTTTTGCTTTCTTTTTCCCAGTGATTAGTTTGCTTGTATTTGTCCGTTTCAAACCAACTAATGTTGTTAATACTTTTGTCCTTTTTATTATTATTCTTAATCTTCCCCTACGAGGTCCTAGTTTTCAGCACTTTTTTTTCTTTCCCTGTGCCTGGTTGAAATTCTGCCCCCCCCAATTTAAGGTGTTTTTTTTTCCCTTCCCCCCCTCTTTTTTTTTCTCCTGACTAACCCCATTCCTTGTTTTTCTTTTTGCATTCTTCCTGTTTTTTTCTTCATTTATTATTCTCCTTCCCTACTTTTT
>NW_006922027.1:717600-719658 GCF_000298275.1 Orycteropus afer afer | reverse complement strand
GGAGGGGAGCTGTTGCATTGTGGTAAACTGTGGTCAATGACATGAGACAAAGTATATGTGAAGTGCTGTATGGAAAGTAAATTTGCTCTGTAAATCTTCACCCAAATCACAGTAAATTTAAAATAAATAAATAAAAATAAATAAATAAATAAAATATAGATAAATAAATAAATAAAAAGAATTAACCTCAAAAGCAGCCCCTCTAGCCAGGGACTGCATGGAGGACTTCTCTATTGGCTAGGGAATAAAAGGGAAAGCAGTGAAGAGGATGGTGGGCTGAGCTGTGGACTTTTGTCCGTACAGAGGGCACAGCCATTTTGAATGTTTACAAGCATCTTGAACATTTTGGGTATTTAAACCACTAGCATTCTCCCAGTTTCCAGGGTCTTAAGAACAGGCTCTACTTGCCAGTAACCCCAAGGACATTCCAGACCTGGATGAATGGAAAGGTGTGATATTCTCATTACTCTTATACCGCACACCCTCTTGGTGAACGGAGGTGTGGCCATCTCTAACTCCCACCCACCTTCTGGGCCAGCAGAAACTCCACCCAGTCTGTGTGCTCAGATGGAGCCTGGGTGCCCTGCCCCCATTTTTTCTGTTTTCTGTTTTTTAGTTTCTTGGGTTTTGTCTGATTTTAAACTACTACTATTATTATTACTTTTATCCCGTTTACTATTATTCTTTATTCTTCCCCTCTCAGGTTCTAGTTTTCAACTTTTTTCTTTCCCTGTCCCTGTTTGCAATTTTTTTTCTTTTCTCTTTCTCATGGTTAATCCCATTTCTTGCTTTTCTTTTTACACTTTTCCCATTTTTTTTTCTTCATTATTCTCTTTGTCTATCTTTTTTTCTCTCATTACCCACTCCCCAGATACTCCTGGGTTTTTTGTTTTCTTTTCTTTTTCTTCTTTTTTTAGTTACTGTTCCAATGTGGTTACATGGTGTAATTTTTGTCCATTTTCTCTTACTTTTTTGATGGTTATTCAATTGTTTTTTTTTTTTTTTGTCTAATTGAGTGGAAGACAGCAATGGTCCCCATATGACACAACTACACCCACACCTTCTGCAGCTTCACTTACTGAGAGCCACCACTTCCTTCTTCACCAAGGGGCCTACGATAAACATCCACCAACAAGAGCCTGACTCACCCTTGGCTGCTCCTCACAAACAGTAAACAGAGATCTAAATACAATAGTGGCACAATGTCTCAGAGATAACATACCATCATAGTCCACACAAAGAAGCAAGAAAAAGTGGTAGAAATAAGGGAGCAGGATACAGACCCACAACACATCCCTGAGGAAGAAGCAGCATTAGAAATCTCTGATGAGGAATTCAAAAGATGATCTTTATGTATCTTCAAAGGATTGAGAGACAGACAAAGGAAAACACAGGAAAAAACCTTAGAAGAATTTTGGAAGAAAATACAATAACAAAATGACAAAATAAATGAAAAATTAGAAATGATTCTAAATCTACAGATAGAAAACCAGAAGATTAATACTAAATTGTCAGAAATAGATAACACATTGGAAGGGCAAAGGAGCAGAATTGATGCAATGCAAGACAGAATTAATTAGATTGAACACAAATACCTGAATACTTCTTTGGAAAGGGATCAATCAGAAAAAAGATCAAAACCAAATGAAGATAGCCTAAGTTTCATGTGGGATACAATCAAAAGGAATAAACTAAGTGTCATTGGAATTCCAGAACAGGAAGAGAATAATAAAACCACAGAGAAAATTGTCCAAGATTTGTTGGAGGAGAACTTCCCTGATATGATGAAAGATGAGAATATATCCATTCAGTAAGTCCAACGAACCCCAAACAGGATAGACTCAAAAAGAAAATCACCAAGACATATCATCATGAAACTCATCAAAACCAAAGACAAAGAAAAAATCCTGAAAGCTGCATGGAACAAACAAAAAGATACAAAGACAACCAGTAAGAAAAACCTCTGATTTCTCAGCAGAAACCAGGCAAGTGAGAAGGCAATGGATGGTATATATAAAACCCTAAAGGAGAAAAATTGTCAACCAAGAATTATATACC
>NW_006922027.1:715305-716487 GCF_000298275.1 Orycteropus afer afer | reverse complement strand
TTGTCAAAGAATTCACATTGCTTGGTTCTACAATTGATGCCAGTGGAAGCAGCAGTCAGGACATTAGACAATGTGTAGCACTGGGAAGGTCAACCACGAAGGAATTGTTTCAAGTGCTGAGGAGCAAGGATGTCTCCTTGAGGATTAAGGTGTGCCTTACACAGGCCATGGTATTTCCAATCACCTCATATGCATGTGAGAATTGGACAATGAATAAGGAAGACCAAAGAAGAGTTGATGCTTTTGAGTTGTGGTGCTGATGAATAATGCTGAAAGTACCATGGACTGCTAAAAGAACAACAGATCTGTCCTGGAGGAAGTGCAGCCAGAATGCTCCTTGGAAGTGAGAATGACCAGACTTCGTGTCACTTACTTGGTCATGTCAGAAGGGACCATTCCCTAGAGAAGGAGTCATGCTTGGTAAGGGGGAGGATTGACAAAAGAGGGTAAGGCCTTCAACGAGATTGATTGACATGGAGGCTGTGATGATGGGTTCTAGTATAGCAGGGATCATGGAGCTGGCATGGGATCGGGCAGTGTTTCGTTCTGCTGTGCATGAAGTCACTATGAGTCAGAAATGACTCAACAGTACATAACAACAAAAAATGGTGAGGAAATCAAGAGGGTTGCAAGATAAGTGGACTGTTCTAATCTCGGGGAGAAAATGATAAATCACAGGGTAACCTCAAAGAAAAATGATAAACTTTCATATAACAATAAAAAAGCAGAGAAGCATGAATATTCAGCAAATACTACAACAACAGCAACAAAGGAAATGATAACACAATTCATAAACATAATGAGCTCAGCACAGAAAATAATATGGAACAAAGAAACCAGGGACACCCTGAAAAAACATATTAAAAAATGAGAGCAACCAATTCATACTTGTCAATAATTACATTGAATATTAATGGATTAAATGTACCACTCAAGAGACGGAGAGTTGCAGATTGGATAAGAAAACAAAATCCATCAATATGCTGTTTACAAGTGACACACCTTAGAGGCAAAGACAAAAAGGCTAAAAATCAAAGGCTGGAAAAAGATGTATCAGGCAAATGGCAACCATAAAAGAGCAGGAGTGGCAATATTAATTTCTGATCAAATTGACTTTAAGACAAAAATCACCATATGAGACAAGGAAGGACATTATATAATGATTAAAGGATCAATTGAACA
>NW_006922027.1:710081-714996 GCF_000298275.1 Orycteropus afer afer | reverse complement strand
TTCATACATTTAAAACTATTGAAATACTGCAAAGCTTCTTCCCAGATCATAATGCTTTAAAATTAGAAATCAACAATAGGAAGATCAACAGAAAAAGAGTAAACACATGGAAACTGAACAACACTCTCCTTGAGAAAGACTGGGTAAGAGAAGAAATAAAAATTGAAATTAAAAAATTCCTCGAATCAAATGAGAATGAAAACACAACATACCAAAATCTTTGGGATACAGCAAAAGCAGTAGTCAGAGGCCAATTTATAGCAATAAATGCACACATCAAAAAAGAAGAAAGAGCCAAAATCAACACTTTAAACCAATATCTCCCACAATTAGAAAAAGAGCAGCAAGAAAAGCCTACAGTCACCAGAAGAAAGGAGATAATCAAGATTTGAGCAGAAATCAATGAAACAGAAAATAGAAGGGCAATAGAAAAAATCAACAAGACCTGATGTTGGATTTTTGAAAAGATCAATAAAATTGAGAAATCACTGGCAAATTTAACAAAGGAGAAGAGGGAGAGAACCCAAATAACATGAGTAAGAAACAAATTTGGTGACATCACAACAGAACCAACTGAAATAAAAAGGAAATATCAGGATACCATGAAGAACTGTACTCCAGCAAATTTGAAAACCTGGAAGAAATGGAAAGATTGCTAGCCTAGTGCCTAAGGCACTTGACTGCTAACCAGAAGGCTGGTGGTTTAAGTCCAACAGCCACTCCTCGGAATAAAGGTTGGGCAATCTACTTCTGTAGTGATACTGCCTCAGAAACCCAAGGAGGGATTGCTATGGGTTGGGTCTGACTCAAGCCACCTAACAACAACAACAACACCCTAAACAAACAGAGACTGATGTGGAAAACTTGAATACATCCATAACAAAAGAAGATATTGAACAGATCATCAAAAAATTACCAAGTGAAAAAGTCCTGTCCCAGACGGTTTCACTGGAGAATTCTACCAAACATTCAGAGAAGAACTGACACCATGCATACTCAAATTATTCCAAAATATAGAGAAGGATGGAATCCTCCCTAACTCATTTTATGAAGCAAGCATAACCTTGATACCAAAACCAGGCAGAGACATCACTCAAAAGGATAACTACAGACCAATATCCCTCATGAATATAGATGCAAAAATCTTCAAAATCCTAGCCAACAGACTCCAACAAAATATCTAAAAAGCCACTCATTATGACCAAGTGGGGTTCATATTAGGAATGCAAGGATGGTTCAACATTAGAAAAACAATCAGCATCATCCACTACATAAATAAAACAAAGGAAAAGAACCATATGATCATATCAATTGATGCAGAAAAGGTATTTGATAAAATCCAACACCCATTCCTGATCAAAACTCTCAGCAAAATCAGAATAGAAAGGGCATTCCTCAACATAATATGGGGCATCTGTGCGAAACCATCAGCCAACAGTATTCTCAATGGAGAGAGACTGAAACCATTCCCCTTTTGTACAGGAATCAGAAAAGGATGCCTTCTTTCACCACTTCTATTCAAACATTTTATTGGAAGTCCTACCCAGCGCAATAAGGCAAGAAAGGGAAATCGAGGGCATCCAAATTGGTAAGGAAGAAGTCAAATAATCCTTATTTGCTGATGATATGATCCTATACCTAGCAAACCCAAGAGACTCAGTCAAAAGTCTGCTGGAACTAATTGAGAGATTTAGCATCAGTGCAGGATACAAGATCAACATCCAAAAATCAGTTGTATTCCTCTACACCAGCAAAGAGATTGCTAAAAAAGAAATAAAGAAATCAGTACCATTTACAATAGCTACCAAAAAACATAAAATACTTGGGAGTAAATCTTACCAGGGACACAAAAAATCTGTACAAAGAAAACTATAAAAAACTACTTCAAGAAATCATAAGAGATCTACATAAATGGAAGAACATCCCATGCTCACTGAAGGAAGATTGAACATTGTAAAAATGTCAATTTTACCCAAAGCAATCTATATATTCAATGCAATCCCTATCCAGATCCCATCAACATTTTTTAAGGATATGATCTGGTAGCATAGTGCCTAAGGCACTTGACTGCTAACCAGAATGCTGGCGGTTCAAACCCACCAACCACTCCTCAGAAGGAAGGTTGAGCAATCCCACTTCTGTAGTGATACTGCCTCAGAAACCAAAGGAAGGGTCGCTATGAGTCAGGGCCGACTCGATGGCACATAACAACAACAACAATGGAAAGGAAGAGACCTTTATATGGTCTCTACCTGTATATGGAAAGAAAGAGACCTCGGATAAGCAAAGCACTATTGAAGAAGACAAACAAAGTAGGAGGTCTCACACTGCCGGATCTCAAAAGCTACTATACAGCCACAGTAGTCAAAACTTCCTGGTATTGCTTTAATGACAGACACATAGACCAATGGAATAGAATTGAGAACCCAGAAATAGATCCATCAACCTATGGTCAGCTGATCTTTGACAAAGGGACAAAATCCATTAAAAGGGGTAGAGAATGTTTGTTTAATTAATGGTGCTGGCATAACTGGATATCCATTTGCAGAAAAATGAAACAAGATCACTACCTCATACCATACACAAAAACTCCAGGTGGATCAAAGACTTAAATGTGAAGCCTAAATGTATAGAGTTCCACAAGGAAAAACTATAGAGTTCCACAGGGGCAAATTTAGGGGCCCTAATTTATGGCATAAATAGACTATATCAAGTATAACCCAAAATGCACAAACACCAGAAGAGAAGCTAGATGAATGAGACCTTCTAAAAATTAAATTTTTATGTGCTTACAAAGACTTCTCCAAAAGAGTCAAAAGAGAACCTACAGATTGGGAAAAAATATTTGGCAATGACATATCTGACAAGGGACTTATCTCTAGAATTTATGTAAAACTCCAACACCTCAATAACAAAAAGACAAATAATCCAATTTAAAAATGGGCAGAAGACATGAATAGACACTTCACCAAGTCAGGCAGCCAACAAACATGAAAAAATGCTCACAGTCATTAGCCATTAGAGAGATGCAAATCAAAGCAACAATGAGATACCATCTTGCCCCAGCACTAGTAGCAAAGTTCAACAAGACCCAAAATAACAAATGCTGGCAAGGATGTGGAGAGATTGGGACTCTCGTACACGGCTGGTGGGACTGTAAAATGGCAGAAATACTGTGGAAAGCAGTATGGCGACTCCCTAAAAAGTTGGAAACAGAATTACCATTTGACCCAGCCATTTCATTACTAGGTATATATCCTAAAGAAGTGAGAACTATAACAAGAACAAATATATTCATACCCATGTTCAACGCAGCACTTTTAGCAATAAACAAAAGATGGAAAAATCCTAGGTGTCCATCAACTGAGGAATGGATAACCAAACTTTTGTACATACACACAACAGAATACTATGCAATGCTAAAGAATAATGTAGAATCTGCAAAACACCACATAACTTGGATGAACTTGGAGGACATTATACTGAGTGAAATAAGTCAATCACATAAAGACAAATATTGTATTAGTCTGTTATTGTAAAAATGAAGGAAAGTTTTATTGATGGAAGGAAATTTTCTTTGTTGGTTACCAGGGGTGGGAGGGGAAGGGAGGGAACACTGTTAGATAGAGATAAGTATTGATTTGGGTGAAGAGAAGAGCAATGTACCTACCAAATGTGAGTGATCAACATGGTGTCATTGAGGAAGAGGAAGACAGAGAGAGGTACGTGGGAGGTACAGACAACAAAGATTAACCCTTTTGCACGTACAGTACTGCATTGTCAGTGAAGGCAACATGGGTATACGGGTGGATAGATGGGTGGACAGGCTGGACTATTAGGTATGTCTATGAAGTGGGGAGTGTACCCAAGACCATGTACAGGCTTGGCAGACAATGATCCTATAAGTGTATTTGTATGATTTGCATTCCCAGGTGTATAGTAGAGCTGACAAGGAATAAGGTTGTATTCACTTCTTGGTCACAGCCAGCTACCCAGAGGGACTGAGTAGTTGAACCTGTAGGTTCGGGACCATAGTCACAGGCAACATCAAGCTCATCTGGCATAACACACTATACAAAACATTGTTCCACCTCCTAATTTGGCGAGTAGTGACTGGGATCTTAAAAGCCTGCAAGCAGCCATCTAGATACGATGATGGGTCTCTTCTCGTCCGGAGTGAAGAAGAATGGAGAGAACCAAAGATTCACGGAAACAATTAGTTCTAGTGACTGGTACACCATGCAGTCTGCAACCTGTACAACTATGAGACCAGAAGAACTAGATGGTGCCCAGCTACCACTGTCAACCACTTGGAGGGGGATCTATGTAGAAGACCCTTGATAGAGAGGGAGAACAATGTGGAACAAAACTCAAAAGCATTTAAAAAAAGGGGGGGGGCAGATTTGCTGGTCTGATAGAGCCTTGTGGAACCACTGAGACTATGGCCCCTATCTACCCTTCAGGTCTGGAATTGAACCCACACCTGTGGCTTCCAGCAAAGCAAAAGACAGGCATAGGAGTTGAACATTTACCTGAGGTAAATACACTCCTTTGAAAGAACAATCATGGGAGAGAGAAGGGCTGTTCATGCACAGAGAGACTGCTTAGGGGGCAGGAGTGCATGGCGGGATGGACACAGGGAAGAGGTGACCGTCGTGAGGAAGTGGGAGGGGAAGTGTTGCATTGTGGTGAATTGTGGTCAGTGTTATGAGACAAAGTGTTTGTGAACTGCTGTATGGAAAGTGAATTTGCTCTGTAAATTTTCACCCAAATCACAATAATGAATAAATAGATAGATAGATAGATATTTTTTGTTGTTACGTGCCGTCGAGTCAGCCCTGACTCATAGCGACCCCTCCTTGGGTTTCCGAGGCAGTATCACTACAGAAGTAAGATTGCCCAACCTTCCTTCCGA
>NW_006922027.1:694296-709026 GCF_000298275.1 Orycteropus afer afer | reverse complement strand
GATTGCCCAACCTTCCTTCCGAGGAGTGGCTGGTGGGTTTGAACCGCCAGCCGTCTGGTTAGCAGGCAAGTGTCTTAGCCACTATGCTACAGTAATTATCCATACACCTTGATTGCATGTTTGGTCAATTTCAGACTGCAAAAGTTGGTAAATATTTCAATTTCTTCATCTTTGGCTTTAGTGGTTGGTGCATAAATGTGAATACTATTGGTACTAATTGGTCTTCCTTGTAGGTATATTTGTATTATTCTATCACTGACAACATTGTATTTCAGGATGGATCTTGAAACATTCTTTATGATGATGAATGCAATACCATTCTTCAATTTGTCCTTCCCAGCATAGTAGATCATATGACTTTCTGATTCAAAATGGTCAAAACCAGTCCATTTCAGCTGACTAGTGCCTAGGGTATTGATTTTTATGCATTCCATTTCATTTTTTACATCCTCCAATTTTCCTAGATTCATACATTGTACATTCCATGTTCTGATTACTAATGGATTTTGCAGCTGTTTCTTCCCATTTTGAGCCATGCCTCCTCAGCAAATGAAGATTACAAAAGCTTTACTCCATCCACATCATTAATGTAGGCTGTGCTTTGAGGAGGCAGCTCTTCCCAAGTCATATTTTGCATACCTTCCAACATGAGGTGCTCTTCTGGCACTATAATATTAGACAGTTTTTCGTGACTATTCATAACGTTTTCCAGTAATATATCAGACAGTATTTCACTGCTATTCATAAGGTTTTCAGTGGCTAATTTTTTCAAAAGGTGATGGCTCCTTCCTTCTTCCCAGTGTGTCTTAGTCTGGAAGCTCTTCTGTAACCTGTCCACCATGGGTGATTCTCCTGGAATTTGAATTACCAGTGGCATAGCCTCTAGTCTCACAGAAACATGCTAAGCCACCACAGTATGACAACCTGATAAATGAGAGGTAGAACTCAAACTCACTGCCATCAAGTCAATTCCTGCTAATAACAACCCCCATAGGATTTCCTAGGAGCCCAGGTAGTGTAGTGCCTAGAGCACTTGACTGCTAACCAGAAGGCTGGCGGTTCAAACCCACCAGCCACTCCTTGGAAGGAAGATGGGGCAATCTACTTCCGTAGTGATACTGCCTCGGAAACCCAAGGAGGGATCATTATGAGTTGGGTCCCACTCAACGGCACATAACAACAACAACATAGGATTTCCAGGGCTGTAAATTTTTACAGAAGCAGACTGCCTCATCTTTCTTCCATGAAGAAGATGTAGGTTAGAACAACTGACATTTTGTTTAGCAGCCAAAAGCCTTAACCACTGCACCACCAGAATGCCTTCATTAGAAAGACACAAATTGAAACAAAAATGAGATATACTACCACGGGCTGGCTCTCATCCCAACAGAAAATAAGATGGAAACACAGACCATTCAATCAAGAGTGATGCACACACATACTCTACGCAGATACTTCCCTGGAGCAATTGTCTATGGGGCACCAGAGGGACAAAATTCACACAGGGGAAAAGCAGGACACACAGAAGTGCATAACTATGAAGGGCATGGGGCAGGGCAGTTACTGGGAAGGGAGAGGAGGAGACTGGGTTAGGGTTGGGGATGATAACTGGAGAGTGAAACCAAATGTACACGAAATGTTGAATGTAAAACAAATTCTGCTCTGTAAATTTGCACCTAAAGCATAATTTTTTTAAAAAAATGAGATACCATCTCACTCCAGCAATAAAAGCAAAGTTTAACAAAACATAAAACAAATGCTTGAAAGGGTGTAGAGAGACTTGTACTCTCATACACTGTTGGTGGGATTTTAAAAGGGTTACAAACCATTTGTAAAAGTGAAAAGTGATATGGCACTTCCTTAAGAAGTTGGAAATAGAAATATCATATGATCCAGAAATCCTACTACTAGGTATATATCCTAGAGAAATAAGAGCTGTGACATGAACAGATATATGTACATCCATCTTCTTCGCAGAATAATTCACAATAGCAAAATGATTGAAACACCAATGTACACGTCAGTGGATAAAAGGATAAACAAAGTATGGTGCATAGACACAATGGAATACTACGCAACATTGAGGAATAATGATGAATCTGAGAAGCACCTCATAACATGGATGAATGTAGAAGACATTATACTAAGTGAAATTGTTCAATCACAAAAGCACAATTATTGTATGAGACCAGTACTGTGAAAAGATTTACACACAGAAAGAATCATTCTTTCAAGCTTACCAAGTGTGGGAGGGGAAAGGAGTAAAAGTTACCAACTAGAGGCTAGACACATAGTAACTTGTGTGAAGGGAAAGGCAATATACAATAAGGGGGAGGTCAGCACAAAATTATTAAGGCAGTGAAAGACACAGGGAGGAGGGCAAGAGTTAAAAGCAAAAAAAATTGAATACTATTATATATGCAATTCTGAAATAACTGTAATAACAATAATCTATGAGTGGATATATAGATAGACACTCAATCTGAACAGAGGTGGGAAGGTGAATGGGACTATACCCACAAATATATATAAGTTTGACAAAGGATATCTCTACCTATTTTTTTTTTTAATGTGCTTCAAATATACCCATGAATGTAGTAGAACATACAAGGGGCAAAATTATGGACACTACTTTGTCATAACCAAACTCAAAGGAATGAATCACTGGGCGTGGCATCTCAGGACTGTAGTCTTGGGAGACACTGAGGTCAATTGCATAACATATTCCACAAAGACAATATTCTATATCCTATTTTAGTGAGTAGCAACTGAGATCTTAAAAGGTTGTGAGTGGCCATCTATGGTTCAACCATTGATCTCTCCCCATATGGAGCAAAGTAAAGTAAAGGAAATCAGTGACACAAAGAAATGATTAGTCCAAAGGACTCACAGACCATGTGAATCCCAATCTCTATGACCTTGACACCAGAAAAACTGGATGGTGCCAGGCTACCACTGCTGACTGCTCTGAAAGAGATCACAATAGGAGGTCCCAGATAGAATAGGAGAAAAATGTGGAACAAAGTTCAAAATCATAGAAAAGACCAGGCTTACTGGTCTGATGAAGACTGTTGCAACTCCCGAAACTATGTCCCTTAGACACACTTCGGAACTGAATTTGACCCACATGACTTAATTTTCAGCCAAAGGATAGATAGGCCTATAAGGTGAACAAAAATACCAGGAGTATATGCACTCATTAGAACATTCAAGCATATGAAATTAAGGGGACCACATTTGCCCAGGGATAGAGCTGGGTAAAGGCGGGAGGGGATAGAAAGGAAGAATGAAGGGAAGGGGTAGGCTCAGGACAGAAGTGAGAAGAATGCTGTTGCAGTGTGAAGATAGCAGTAAATGTCACAAAACAAAATGTGTATGGACTGTTGAATGAAAAACCAGTTTGCTCTGTAAACTTTCACCTTAACAATTTAAAAAAAGAAAAGCAAAGAAAAGCTGCCTCCTTCAGAGCAGCACCTATACCTTTGTGATACGCCCCCCACACACACTTCTGCCATGCAGGGGTTGTTTGGGGTGGTCAAAGGCATGGACACCAGGAAGTGCAGCTTATTAAAGGAAGAGGTGCTAGGCCCTGGGGTGTGGTGGGAATGGAGAGCAGATCCTCTACCCCCACACAGGAGGAAAGGATGAGGTGTGAGAGGGGCCTGACCCATGTTGATAGACTGAGTGTTCTTGACCCTTGGAAATGAGACCTCCAGAATGAGAATGGAGCTTTGTTGTTCCTGTTTCAATTTTTTTTTCCCCTTCCGTTTCTGGAGGCTACAGACAGTAGGGTAAGACTGAGACTGACCATCTGAAGCAGGATGGCCAGCAGGGAGGCCAACTATGTATGCCCTTCTGTCCTGCACAGGAGTTTACAGAGAGCTCATTTCCCACCAGCTGTTCACCTTCCCTCCAGGCCTGATGCCCACAGAGGAAAGGGGCTCAGTCTGTGTTAGAGAGTCAGAAACATGCATGTGGGTGATTGCAGGGATTAGAAATGAAGCCCTCTGGCAAGAAGCCCTGTGTGCTTCTCCACGCAACCTGCCTTACTCCCTCTGGTTTGCATGGATCTCACTAGTGGTTGCTCATACAAACCTCTAAGTAGTGTGAGGATCAGAGGTACCACCAGTGCTGACAAGCACTTGACTGGCTGCTTTCATTCTTCCCACTGCCTCAGTGGCATCAGAATGCCACTAGTGCTGAATTCCAGGAGGAAGACTCCTCTTCTCAAATGCCCTACCCTGTGCCAAGCTGGCTGGTGTTCAGCCTTCTCCAGCACTGATCTAGAGTGACTTCCTCAGGCTGCGTCTCCTACCTGCCAGGAAAGGATGCACAAGGCTGTGGGGGAGGGGCAGGAGTGTCCCTGCCACTGTGTCATCCCTCTGTCTTCCTGAATTCTCCTGCCTAGGTCCCTGGGAAGGTACTTGGTTGATTGTCTTAGCTCAAGTGATAGCTGCTCTCAGATTTCAAGACCAGGGCACTGACACTCAGTCATCTTTAGGAGCTGGTCAGGCTCCTGAGGGGTAAGATTAGAGTTGCAACTGAGGCTTCCCGCAGTAAGTAGGTGGATTAGGCAGAAAGATTGCACAGACTCTCTTCAACAAAGAAAAGGGGAACTAATTAATACAGACACAGAAGATAATCCTGGACCCCTGAGCCTTTAAGGGAAGGATATAGAAGTGGACTAAACCCCAACTAGCAGAAGAATTTGCATGAAAATAGCAAAAAAGGAGACATATGGAGCTGTGGTCTGGCAGCGATCCTGAGTGATCCTGACAGCATGGCACAGACAGCTTGGAGAGTGCCAAGTCTGGTAGGACCTAAGAATTAACTTAAAAATCAGCACTGCTAGCCAGGGACTGCACAGAGGACTGCTCTGGTGGCTGGTGAGTGAAAAGAGAAGCAGTGAAGAGGAAGGCGGGCTGAGCTGTGGACTTTTGCCTGTCTGGAGGGTGCAGCCATTTTGAATGTTTATAAGCAGCTTGACCATTTTGGATATTTAAAGAGACACCACTCTCCCAGATTCCAGGGGCTTAAGAACACTTTCCGCTTGTCAGCAACCCCAAGGACAATCCAGACCTGGACAACTGAAAACGTGCGACATTCCCCTTGTTATTCATATACTCTACACCCGCTTGATGAATGGAGGTGCTGCCATCCCTCACTCCAACCCACCTTCTGGGCCCACAGGAAATCCATCCCAGTCTGTGTGCTCTGACAGAGCCTGGGTGACCTGCCCTGCCCTTCCCTGCTTTATTTTTATTTTTATTTTTGTTTTTATTTATTTTTATCTTTTTCTTTTTTCTGGTTATTAGTTTGCTGCGGTTTGTCTGTTTTGAAACTATTTTTATTAATAGTACTTTTGTCCTTTTTACTATTATTCTTTATTCTTCTCCACCCAGGTCCTAGTTTTCAGCCTTTTTTTTTTCTTTTCCCTGTTCCTGGTTGCAAAAATTTTTTTTCTTTTCTTCCCATGGTTAACCCTGTTCCTTGTTTTTCTTTTTGCATTTTTCCCATTTTTTTCTTCATTAGTCTCCTTCTCTACCTTTTTTCTTTTAGTGCCCTATCCTCTGATAGTGCAGGTTTTCTTGTTTTTTTTTTTTTCTACTTCTTTTTCTCTTTTTAGTTATTGTTCCTGTGTGATTACATGGTGTATTTTTTTGTCCAGGTGCTTTTAGTTTTTTGATGGTTATTCAATTGTAATTTTTGCCTAACTGAGTGGGAGACAGTGACAGTCCCCATAAGACACAACTACACTCGCACCTCCTGCAACTTCACTTACTGAGCGAGAGCCACCACCTCCTTCTCCACCAACAGGCCAACCATAAAAAAACACCAAGAAGAGTCTGAATCACCCTTGGCTGCTCTTCACAAACAGTTAAGAGACCTAAATATAACAACACCATGATGTCTCGGAGACAACAGTCCATCACAGTCCACACAAAGAAGCAAGATAAAGTGGTAGAAACAAGGGATCAGGATACAGACCCAGAACACATCCCTGAGGAAGAAGCAGCATTGGAACTCTCTGATAAGGAATTCAAAAGAATTATATTTAGGTATCTTCAAAGGATTGAGAGACAGACCAAAGAAAACACAGAAAAAAACCCTAGAAGAATTTTGGAAGAAAATACAAGAACAAAATGACAAAATAAATGAAAAATTAGAAATGAATCTAAATCTACAGATAGAAATTCATAAGATTAATACTAAATTGTCAGAAATAGATAACACATTGGAAGGGCAAAAGAGTAGAATTGATGCAATGGAAGACAAATACCTGAATACTTCTTTGGAAAGGGATAAAAAATCAAAACAAAATGAAGAAAGCCTAAGGTTCATGTGGGATACCATCAAAAAGAATAACCTACATGTCATTGGAATTCCAGAATAGGAAGAGAAAAATAAAACCACTGAGGAAATTGTCCAAGATTTGTTGGAGGAGAACTTCCCTGATATGACAAAAGATAATATATCCATTCAAGAAGTCCAGAGTTGCAACTGAGTGCTCTCGGTAGCCTGTGTCCTGCAACCCCATTTGTTCTGTCCTATCCTACACCCATGGCTGTAGATACTACTGCCTATTGACTTCTTGTTGTTGTTGTTATGTGCCATCGAGTCGGCCCCGACTCATAGCAACCCCTCCTTGGGTTTCCGAGGCAGTATCACTACAGAAGTAGGATTGCCCAACCTTCTTAGGTTTCTGTAACCCTGACTCCAAGGGAGGGTGGAGGTATGAATAGGGCCTCTGCTATTGGGTAGAATTTATTGGGCACCTGCACTGAGTTTGGTGACAGGCCTTAAGCCTTCTCCACCTCTGCAAGCCGTCTAAATAAGTACTGTTGTGGTAATGTGTTCTGAGTCAGTGGTCTCTGCTTCGAGGAGACAATATGCCCTTCCACTGACCATGGTTCCAGATGACTCTGGGTCCCTAGGACAAGCAGGTGCATAATCAGCACTAGAGCTGGCAGGAGGGGAGGGAACTCCCCAGGGCCAGAGTTCAGGGACTCCTCAGTGGAGTGCTGTCACCAGGTATTCTTAGGAACAATGGGGAGTCAGCAACCAAGCCAGGGTTCTGGTATGGTTGTGCATGGGAGGGACTAGAGGACAGGCTTTTGGGGCCTCAGGGACAGGCAGAGGTTCAGGCAGCATGAGGCCCTCTCAAGCAGGATGGGCTACTGGCCCTGACACTCTCATCTTCTTTCTCATGACCTCCCCACCTCCCCACCCTCTTGGACCTCCTCTGAACTTGGTGGCAGCATCAGGCTGAGTGTAGGCTTGAAAAGCTTCCACCTATGAACCCTCCTATGCTCATCTAGGAAGCCTGGAAGGGTCTTCTCCTGTCTGCACTCTGGCTGGGTCATGGGTAGGTCCATGGATTTGCCTGCTTCCTGCCTGGGCTAGTACAGCCCCACACTTTCTTGGCTCGGCTTGGACAAGGGCTTTGGGGTGAACGGAAAGTTGGATGGGGAATTTAGGTGAAGTCATGTTGGGTCATATCAAATGTAGAAACCTACAGAGATTCCTTGTGATCTGCAAAAGTTCCAGAGAAACTGAATTGCACACTTTAGTGATGTGTTACTAAGTGGTAATATGCAATAGTGACTTTTAGCTGCAAGTGGGCCTGGGAATCTGCATTTGCAACTGCATTGTGGTAATTTAACTGTGCCTAGTTGGGAATGTGGGGAGCTCTGGTGGCATAGTGCCTAAGGCATCTGACTGCTAACCAGAAGACTGGCGGTTCAACCCCACCAGCCACTCCCCAGAAGGAAGGTTGGGCAATCTACTTCCGTAGTGACATCGCCTCAGAAACTCAAGGAGGGGTCGCTATGAGTCAGACTTGACTTGAAGGCAGAAGGTTTGGTTTTTTTTTTTTTTTTTTTTTTTTTTTTTTGGTTTTAGTTGGGAATGTATCAGTCAGCTCGTTTGAGTAGAAGGGGAATTTGCGCCGGATGCTTACAAGGACACTGGGAAGGCAGGGTGCAGACTATGGGTGACCTCTGTCCCAAATGATACTATCAGAATGGACTCAGGAGTATCCACACGCATGGCTGTATTTCCAAGATCAGAAAGCTCCAAAGGCTATTGTGGCAGTCCCTCTGAGTGTCTCTGGAGCTAGCAGCCCACCTTTCACCTTCCTGTGTGCTACCACTGGTGCAGCCTGAAACCCCATAGACTCTGGCACAGGGCACCAGAAGTAGCAGGGCTCTAAGAGGTTTGAATGGATGCAGAGCACCAAGGTGGCCTCAGGAGGGCCCAATGGATGGTGTGGGCCCTGATGCTGATGGATGCCTGGGCAGTTGAATGTTACAGCATGATGATGGGGCCTGGATTCTCCTCCTCCTGATGGGGACTAAACCTTCTGAATAATGCCTGCGTGGTAACCACAGCTACTGGAGGTCTGTTCTAACTAATACGCTCTTATTTTTGTCTTGTAACAGTAATTCCACCCAAGGCGCCCCTCTAGACGTAGATTCATTGTAGGCCTTCTCACTTTCAAAAGGGCAGCCTTCAACCCTTTAACCCAAACGTTAAGACAGCCATTAGTTTTCTGGACTATACAACTAAACTGCGAAATAATTTTCCAGCCTGGGTTTCTCGCTAATGGTTTATATGAGGAGGCCTTTTGGCATGTTTGTTAAATTTCTATTCTAGTTGTTATTAACTGGTGCAGATAATGGCTGCCTTTGTGGAGCTGCTGAAAGGTGCCCTTTCCAGAGTGATGTGCAGGTGGTGTGGATTCCAGGGTCTTGGGGCATTAGGTGCACTGCCATGCATGGTTGACCATTGATGGGGGTCCAAGAGTGCCCATGAGTGTGCTATGATTCTAGATGTCACTGCTTCTGACCCTGTGCACAGGAGTGCATTAGGGTCAGGTGGGAGCCCAGTTTCTGAGCTCAAACCAAGCTTTTGAGTGACCATGGCCTAAAAAGGAGGTAACTTGGAATAGAATTGCTGTGTGGCTTTTCATTTTAATCTTGGAAATGAGTGGAAAGACTGAAGTTTGTTGTGCATAAACTCTTAGATTTTACTCTTAGTTTCACAACAAGGTACATGGGTAAGACTATAAGACATTTATTTAACAAGGAATGGGAAATTAGAATCAACAATTACAATGTTCATTCAATGGTTAGAGTCCAAATTTCTAGACTTCAGGCTTTTATCTTTTACAAGAAGTCTTGGGAGGAAGGCTTGCTTGACTATGGCTCCAACTCAGTGGACATCCTTCATAGCCAAGGGAATGAGGTTGGTGATGGCAGACTGCCTCTGTGAGTTCTCGATTTTTGGAGAGAGTCAGAAAATAAAAAGAGATTATTTGCCTCATTTCAAATAAAAGCTAGATAATGTCCTGTTCAGCAAAGACTATTATGTCACCATTTTTTCTTTCAAAGTCAGAGGTTAGGGGTTTTTTTATGATGTCTCAAGGCCACCTTAAAGAGATATAACTCTATGTCAGAATTCCTTTATAATATCATGTATGCAACAATCCCACTTAAGGAGGTTTAACTATATGTTGCATCTTCTCCAATTATATCATACAAAATATTTCAAAAATTTCTATTTCTAATTTAGAAATACAGTTATGTGTTACAATTTCTTTATCACAGCAGATGGGTACAATGCCAAGTTCTGGAGGTTGTTTACTACATTCTTTTAAAATTTTATTTATTTATTTATTTATATCAATTTCTAACTTCATATTACGAGTGAGTTGAACATGTACAGTTTGAAAGCATTATAAAAGCATACATGATAGTAACTGATAGCTATTTGGTTTGAGAATATTACATAGGCATACATAACAGGAATAAAATAGTTACACATATTGTTCATTCTCTTCCTCCTTTATTCAAATAACAGTTTTAATTATTATTAACAATTACTTATTACTGTATACATAATTATTAAGTAAATAAACAATGAATTATTTATAAACAATTATTATTATGAAGGAGAAATTAATTGAAGTGAACTTTAAGGACAGAGACAACAGTTGTGGGGTGATGTCATAGGCAGCTTTTTTGAGTGTCTCTGTAAGGAGAGAGGAGGTGGATGTCCTGAGGCTAGGGCAGGCTTGGTCACTGGTACTAAGGGCTCACATGGTGGGTCTGGTGTCACATGGGCACATAAGGGTCAACTATGCACATCTCTCCCTAACTCCTCATTCAGCGGGTAGGGTGGAAATATTTATACCATGGTGACTGCAAATCTGAAGTCCCCGGGTGACACAAATGGTGTTCAACTATTAGTTGAAAGGTTGGTGATGCAAACACACCCAGAGTTCACCTCAGAAGACAGCCCTGGTCATCTGCTTCTGAAAGATTATAGTCTTGAAAACCCTGTGGAGGAATTTTCTACTCTGCACATATGGGGTTGCTATCCATTGGAATTGAGTCCAAGGCAACTAACAACAACAATCTGGAAAATGCTATCAATCAAGCCTTTTCCCCTGAGAATAGTAATTGTTAGACATCTGCCAGTGCACCATTGGATGTACAACAGCCTCTTGTTCTTCTCTTTCCTCTTTTTCTTACTTGCTGTCAGGAGGCCAGAGAAAGCGATATCGGCCAAAGACAGTCAAAGAAAGTTGTTGCACCATCTGCATCCCAAGTGTCTGGGTCCTGCTATGTGTACTAGAGCAAATCTTCCTTTTTCACAGTTTGGAACCTACTGTGGGATCACAGGAATGTTTGGGAAATAGAGTGACTGTCAGCTTGCGTCTTATTTGAAATGTTCCCTGTTTTTTGTTATTGCTGTTGCTGCCATATAGACTTGCACAGAACAATCTCAAGTGACCCAACTCATCACCTGGGGCATATGAAAACATCCTTTGGCATTTTTTAATCATAGGGAAAATTGAAGGTTTGTAGGAAATTGAAAACATAGATTTTCCTCTAAATCACACCAAGTAGTTGATAGCATTTTTTTGACTGCCCCTGGGAGGAAAACACATTTTTCAGGCAGTGGATGAATGTTCTGCCAGAGTGCCAGCTGTTTATGATGCTGGGCTCTCTTTTTCTCATTTCTTCTGTCAAATTTGCAGTAATTACAGCACCACTCTCAGGACACCTATAAATGGGCCTGGGGCTTCACATTTTGTCTCCACAACCACTAGGTGGTGGGTCCCATGAGGAGGAGACAACCAAGGCTCTGATGGGTACTGTGGGGGCTGAGTGGAAGCCATCTCTCTGGTCAGGCCTCTCCAGTCAGGCATTTAGTCAGCTTCTAGTGACTGATTTGCAGGGTTCAGTGCTTCCAGTAGTGTCCATCAAGGCCTCAGAGAAAACAGATTTACTTTCTATAAGAAATTGAGAAAGCTCAAGGCTTTGGTGATTTCGAGTTTGTTGGCTCATCTTATGTCACCAGTGGTAATTCAGCTCTTGTATAAGGAGAACACTGCCTGTACCCGGATCTTTGCTTGGCAGAGTGTTTCAGCGCTTTTTATATCTGAATATGGCAACTGCTTTATATTCTCACTGCAGCTTCTCTCTGTTAAAAGTTAAGGGCACAAAATCAAATAATGATGTGGGAAGAATTTCATACTTCTTTTATCAGTTCATTCAGCCCTGTTTTCTGGGTTTATGATTTCTCAGTGGTAGTAAATAGTACACTGAGCAGATTTCCATCACCATGAAATCAGATTTAGCAGCTACCATAATGCCAAGGTCAGAGGAATTAGGAAAGGAGGGATTTGTGTTGCAGGCTTGTCTCGGAGCTGTTTCCACAACTGGCATGCCCACCTACTTCCTGCCTGTGCCCAGAAGAATCTGTTTTTGTAAAGCCAATCCTTTCTCTCTCACCTCCTCCATCTTTTAGAAATGTGTTGCTGAAGAAAATTCCAAATTCCAAATTCTAGTGTGCACTGAGGAGCTCTGGTAGCATAGTGGCTAAAGCACTTGACTGCTAACCAGAAGGCTGGCAGTTCAAACCCACCAGCCACTCCTCGGAAGGAAGGTTGGGCAATCCTACTTCCGTAGTGATACTGCCTTGGAAACCCAAGGAGGGTTCCCTATGAGTCGGGGCTGACTCGATGGCACATAACAACAACAACAACAACAGTGTGCACTGATGGAAAGATGAGTCTCTTTTCTTGTTCTGTGTCTAACCTCCTATCTGTGGAGACATGCCCCTTTCCCCCTCTGGGATAGCTCATTTTAAACCTAGTGAGATGGAAAACATATCAATCCCAGCATTAGCATTTCATATACCTTACTTGTATGATCCCACCCCCACAAGTGTGCCATTGACCTTATTTACATTATTAAAAACTATGCACTTTCCATTCTAGAGCCTAAGATTTTGGGAACTATGTTCTGATTGTCTTTGCCACTGTGTTCCTGTGTGGATTTGACACTCAGAGTGCTTTGCAAGAGGGCTACATACAGGGGGTGAAGACCAGTGGGCTTGGCCAGAATCTCCCTCAGCTTGTGTGGCCTTTTTCAGGCATCCTCTTGTGAATCACTCACTGAGATGAATAGTCTTCTGAAGTTCCTGCCACTTCTGATGTCACTAAAGTTGGTTTCCCTGACCTCACTCCCTGACTTCTTCCAGGGGTTTTATAAATGCAAACTCCCACAATGAAATCCCTTCCTGCACAAAACACCTACAAGGGCCTCTGTTTTCCTGATCTAACTGTAACTGGTATAGCCTTTTCCACAGCTTTCCCTTACTCCCCATGCTAGTCTGGTGAGGTAGGTGGGTTTATCCCAGCTTTCAGATAAGGGGACATTGAACTCCTTTAAATTGACATTTGCACCTCATTCCCTCTGAGGCTAGAGGCTTGCTCTTAGAGCAGCACTGCTTTGGGAGCACAGAGCCTCCTCAATACCTCATGGCTCTCTTAGCACAGCTAGTTCTGGCAGTGCCATCAGCAGCATTCTCTACTTTAGACATGAGCATCTCTTCTGTGATGTTCCTCTACCTCTGCCAGACTTTCTTTTAGTGGGAGAAGAAGAGGAAGAGAAAAATAGCCATAGGCTTTCTTATAGGTGGAACACTGCTTCCCATTTGCTCTCTCCAAAAGGGCAGAGAGTTTTCATGTCAGTAACCTGTTGGCCAGCCTCACTGCTCTCAGGTGTAGGAGGATGTGGTACCTGAAGAGTGGTCTCTGAGCCTTGCCTAGGTTTTCATCCTCCCACCTTCACCTGCTGTTTCATACACTCAGCAAATGTCTATGGGGTGCCTATTATGAGCTGGGCTTAGTTCTATATGATGGGAATAAAGCAATACCAAACATCCAAATTCTTGCCAGAGCAGCAATATAATACTCGTGGCAGAAAGAATAAAGATGTGCATTCTAGCTAGTGATATGCCTATTTAATGAATTCTAAGAGCCAGCGTAATTGTAGTAAACATACATTCTCCACTTATTTACTTTTCAAATACATCACTACCAACACCAAGGGCTTATTTTACTTCACCTCAAGAAGTGACTGGGATGGAAAGATACTTTCTGATATTAACCATGAAAAAAACATCTTTCATTGGAAGACAAATGAGTGTATAAATACCTAGTGTATTTCTGCCTTTCCTTTGTCTGGACTGTTTCCAGCTGTTTCTTCTGTTATGGACTAAATTAATCATTTACACCATCTGGGTTTGGAGAGTGTCATGTGGATTACAAATATTTGTTGTTGTATTACATCTTTTTTTCTTTTTTTTTTTTTTTCTCTTTGTTATTGTGATTTGGGTGACAGAGCAATGGTTTACAGAGCAAATTCACTTTCCATACAGCATTGCACATATACTCTGTCTCATGACATTGACTGCAGTTTACCACAATGCAACAGCTCCCCCCTCACTTCCTCCCATAGTTACCTCTTCCCTGTGTCCACCCTCCATGCACTCCTGCCCCCTGAGTTGTCTCCCTGTGCATAAGCAGCCCTTCTTTCTCCCATGATTGTTCTCTCCAAGGAGTGTATCTACTTGAGGTAAATTTCAACTCATATGCCTGTATTTTCTTTGGCTGGAAGCCACAAGTGTGGGTTCAATTCCAGATCTGAAGGACAGCTAGGGGCCATAGTCTCAGTGGTTCTACCAGGCTCCATCAGAGCAGCAAACCTGGTCCCCTCCCCTCCTTTTTTTTTCTCCAAATGATTTTGAGTTTTGCTGCACATTGTTCTCCCTCTCTATCAAGGATCCCCTACATAGATCCCCTTTCAAGTGGATGACAGTGGTAGCCGGGCACCATCTTGTTCTTCTGGTCTCATAGTCATATAGGCTGCAGATCATCAGATGGTGTACCAGTCACTAGGACTAACTGTTTCCATGAATTTTGGTTTTCTTCATTCTTCTTTTCTCTGGACGAGGAGAGACCCATTGTTGCATCTAGAAGGCAGCTTGCTAGCTTTTAAGATCCCAGTTGCCACTCACCAAAGTAGGAGGTGGAACAATGTTTTGTATAGTATGTCATGCCAATTGAGCTTGATGTCCCCTGCAACTATGGTCCCAAACCCGCAGGTTAAACTATATGGTCTCTCTGGGTAGCTGGCTGTGACCAAGCCATGATCACAACCTTGCCCCTTGTCAGCTCTACTATACACGTGGGAATTCTGATCATTCACATAAACTTATAGGACCATTGTCTGCCAACCCTATATATGTTCTTGGATACACTCCCCATTTCATAGACACACCTAATCATTCAGCCTGTCCACCCATCTATCCACCCATATACCCATGTTAGCCTTCACTGACAACACAGTACCGTATGTACAAAAGGGTTCATAT
>NW_006922027.1:678586-687726 GCF_000298275.1 Orycteropus afer afer | reverse complement strand
TTTGGTTTTGATGAGTTTGATGATGATGTGTCTTGGTGATTTTCTTTTGGGGTCTGTCCTGTTTGGGGTTCATTGGACTTCCTGAATGGATATATTCCCCTCTTTCACCGTTTCAGGGAAGTTCTCCTCCAACAAATCTTTGAGAATTTCCTCAGTGGTTTTATTTTTCTCTTCCTGTTCTGGAATTCCAATGACACATAAGTTATTCCCTTTGACGGTATCCCACATGAATCTTAGGCCTTCTTCATTTTGTTTTGATTTCCAAAGAAGTATTCAGGTATTTGTCTTCAATTTCATTAATTCTGTCTTCCATTGCATCAATTCTGCTCCTTTGCCCTTCCAATGTGTTATCTATTTCTGACAATTTGGTATTAATCTTCGGGATTTCTGTCTGTAGATTTCTGTCTGTAGATTTAGAATCATTTCTAATTTTTCTTTTATTTTGTCATTTTGTTCTTTTATTTTCTTCCAAAATTCTTCTAGGGTTTTTTCTGTGTTTTCTTTTGTCTGTCTCTCAATTCTTTCAAAATACCTAAAGATAATTCTTTTGAATTCCTTCTCAGAGTGTTCCAATGCTGCTTCTTCCTCAGGGATGTGTTCTTGGTGTGTACCCTGCTCCCTTGTTTCTACCACTTTATGCTGCTTCTTTGTGTGGACTGTGATGGTCTGTTGTCTCCAAGGTATCGTGGCATTGTTGTATTTAGATCTCTGATAATTGTTTGTGAAGAGCAGCCAAGGGTGATTCAGGCTTTTCTTGGTGGTTTTGTTTATCGTTGGCCTGTTTGTGGAGAATGAGGTAGTGGCTCTCGTTCAGTAAGTGAAACTGCAGGAGGTGTAGGTGTAGTTGTGTCTTATGGAGACTATTGTTGTCTCCTACTCAGTTAGACACAAATTACAATTGAATAACCATCAAAAAACTAAAAGCACATGGACAAAAATCACACCATGTAATCACACTGGAACAGTAACAAAAAAAAAAGGGGGGGGGAAAGAGGAAGGAAAAACAAGAAAACCTGCAATATCTGGGGATAGGGCACTAAGAGAAAAAAAGTAGAGAAGGAGAATAATGAAGGAAAAAAATGGGAAAAATGCAAAAACAAAAACGAGGAATGGGGTTAAGCATGAGAAAGAAAAAGGGGAAAAAAACCTTAAATTAAAAAAAAAAAAAATTCAACCAGGAACAGGGAAAAGAAAAAATGCTGAAAGCTAGGAGCTGGGAGGGGAAGAATAAGAATAATAGTAAAAAGGATAAAAGTATTAATAATAATAGTTGTTTTACAACAGACACAAAGAAGCAAACTAATCACGTGGAAAAAAGAAAGCAAAAAAGAAAAAAAAGAGAAAAAGAAAAAAAAAATCGGTAGAGGACAGGGCAGGGCACCCAGGCTTCGTCTGAGCACACAGACTTTGATGGAGTCCCTGTGGGCCCAGAAGGTAAGTGGAAGTGGGGGGTGGCCACATCTCCGTTCACCAAGTGGGTGTGGTGTATTAAGAGTAACAAGAGAAATGTGGTACCTTTTCAGTCTTGCAAGTCCGGAGTGTCCTTGGGGTTGCTGGAAATCAGAACATGTTCTTAAGCCCCAGGAATCTGCAAGAGCACTGTCTCTTTAAATATCCAAAATAGTCAAGCCTCTTTTAAACCTTCATAATGGCGGGGTCCTCCAGACCGGCAAAAGTCCACAGCTCAGCCTGCCTTTCTCTTTACCTTCTCCGTTTATTCCCCAGCCACCAGAGCAGTCCTCTGTGCAGTCCCTGGGTAGAAGGGCTGATTTTTAGGTTAAATCTTAGGTCCTACCACCAATCAGGAATCTCCACGCTGTCTGTGCCATCAGGATTGCTCAGGATTGCTGCCAGACCACAGCTCCATACGTCTCCTTTTTTTGTATTTTCATGCAAATTCTTCTGCTAGTTGGGGTTTAGTCCACTTCTATATCCTTCCCTTCAAGGCTCAGGGGTCTAAGATTATCTTCTGTGTCTGTGTTAATTGGTTTCCCTTTTCTTTGCTGAAGAGGGTCTATGCAGTCTTTCTGCATAGTACGCCATCCTGCGGGAACTCCTGTTGTATTACATCTTGAGCATTGGGTAAAAATTATTCCAAGATGGTGCAAGAGTTGGATGTAGAAGGTCTCCTTCCTTTGCCTGTGGCACCGGGATCACAAGGCCACATTTTGTGTTTGTGCTCATCATTCACACGTGTCCGCACTGAAAGCCTGGCTCTGAAGAGTCTTTACTACAGACACATTTAAATGTCTTGCTCAGCATCCAAATGCCAAGCGGTATATTTCCATTTATACTCGAAAATATAGCTCCAGCTCATGGCAGTGGACTCATTTCTCAGAAAACAGCATGTCAATGTGTCTTTGAAGGCTGACTGGGCTTCTAAATAAGTAGATCCTACAAGTACTGAGGAAATCTGTGTTTCCTCCAACTGTTTTTCTAGTACAGGAACTGTGGGTTACAGTTTGTAGAAGTCTTTGAGAAGTCATAATATCCCAGAATGCACTTTTGAACTGTTTCTGAGTACTTGGAACAACAGGATCCCTTTGACTGCATTAATATTTCAGTGATTTAAAGACAGCTGTGCTGATTATATTTCCAAAGTCTAGAGGAGAGGGCTGGTACAGTTAATGAAAGTCAAGTTTAAAAATAATGGGTTAGCTGGGAAGATGAGTAGAAGTTACAATAGAATTAAATAGAGGTAAAAGAAAATCTGCTTTTAAAAGTAATTTCATGACCATAATATGTGTTCAAGGAATTACCAAGGGAGGCTAAGACCCCTTCTTGAGTAGGTACAAAGAGACTGAAAAAGTTACCCAGAGGCATGCTCAGAGACATGAGAAATTTATTATAGAGAAAGTGATGGCAAATTCGGAACAAAGAGTTTACCAGATACAAGCAAGGAGGGAGACTTAAAATGTCTGCAGACAGCAAGTGGTCTAGTGGCAGCAGGCTGGGCCAAGTCAAGTAACTGCTGACTCCTACTTTCCAGGGATGTTTATACCTGGGTTCAATGAGCTGGCGATAGGGGCTGCGTGTCTGTTCCCAGACAGGTTGACATTGTGCCCAGGCTGAAAGGGCCTTGAACAGTGCCTTGTGGCTACCACCTGTGCTTTACACTAATAAGATGCTGGCATCTGCAGCTTAATGAATTGTAGCTATTCTTCAGAAGAGCTCCACTGGCTTTGAGAGGGAGGAATTAGTAAATTTCTCTCTTGACCAAACAAGATGGAGTCTGGGGAACATTTTGGGGTGCTTCAGGGCTATGCATCATACATATGAGAAAGCTCTGGTTTAAGAACAATTTTATGTGTATTTGGGGAGGAAAAGATGGGGATTAGTGAACTCATCAACATGATTGAGCAACTTGTGTCAGGTACTTAAAAGTTAATGTGCTCCTAGTTTACTTTATTAAGTATAGAGTTGAGGTCCTGAGTCAGTACAAACAACCTAGGTGTTTGGGGGTTGATTTTGTCACCTAGGGAGTCCAGAGAGAGTGACTGGGGTCATGTTTGAGAGAATATGAGAGATAAAAGGCTTTGAAGGAGATGTAGTGGTTATGGGGAGATTCAGGAACTTGAAGGATTGTCACTGAATGACAAATGAGATTTATTCTGGGCAGCTTCAAAGGGTTGAGCAAGGACAAAGGGTTGGAACTTGAAGAGCAAAAATCTTGGTCCAAATTTAGCAAGAGTGTTTCCCTGTTAAAATGATAAATAAAGGGAATCCTCATGGTGTGGTGAACTTTGGCAGAGTGATGTTCAAATGGAGGCTGGATGGTTGTGGAGCAGGAATGTGGGAGTAGTGTTCCACAGTCCCCAGGAAAGTTGCACCATCTGACCTTCAAGGATCTTATTGGACTTAAGGTGTATGCTCTTGGAAGAGTGAATACAAGTGGAGTGAACATCTGAAATTTATCCCTTTGACTGGTGTTTGTTGTTAGGTGGTCTTGAGTCAGTTCCAAACCATAGCAACTCTGTATACAATAGAATGAAACACTGCCCTGTCCTATGCCATCTTCATAATTTCCCTATATTTGAGCCCATTGTTGCAGCCATTGTGTCACTCCATCTTGTTGAAGGTCTTCTTTTTTTTTACTGACCTTCTACTTTTCCACGCATGATGTCCTTCTCCAGGGACTGGTCCCTCCTGATTAACATATCCAAAGTACAATGACACAAATTCTCAGCATTTCTGAGGAGCATTCTGGCTATACTTCTTCCAAGACATACTTGTTTGTTCTTCTGGCAGTCCATGGTATATTCAATATTCTTCACAAACATCATAATTCAAATGAATCAATTCTTTCATCTTCCTTAATCATTGTCCAAATTTCACATGCATATGAAGAGATTGGAAATAGCACAGCTTGGGTCATGCACACCTTAGTCCTCAAGGTAATATCTTTTCTTTTAACATTTTAAAGAGGTATTTTGCAACAGATTTGGCCAGTGCGATAATATACCCTTTGATTTCTTGACTGATGCTTACATGGCATTGATAATGGATCAGGTAAAATGAAATCTTTGACAACTTTAATCCTTTAATCTTTTTCCTATTTATCATGATGTTTCTTATTGGTCCACTTATGAGCATTTTTGTTTTCTTGATGTTGAGGTGTAATCCATACTGAATGCTGTACTATTTGGTCCTTCAGAAACATGAAGCACATTGCATCTTCCCTCAGCAGTGCAGGTTTGCTGCCCGCTGTCTTTATGTGCTGCAGGCAGGGAGCCAAGTGACTTCTGTCCCATGGGGTAAATTCACTAATTCCTTTCTCTTCTGTGGCCTCACTCATTCTCCCTAAATCCAATCATACTGCCATCCACCCTTCACAGTTGTGCTTGGTGTCTTGTCTGCATTTTTCCAAGTCAGAGCTATGCTCCTGGGGAAGGACACTTTCCCTCTTATTACCTTTTTCTGCCACCAACACCCACACATTATGATTACCCTCATAATGCCTAGAACAGAACTTTGAACATCTTAGGAATTCATCAAAATGAGTCATTTTAGAAAATAGTGTCAAACAAAACTTTCTGGTAATTTCTATTTTATGGGAAAGATAATACCTCCTGAATTTTTAGCAGGGTCCTGAGTGAGTCACCCTTCTAATTAATACTTGGAACAATTCTAAAAGTTGGGTGACCCTGATGTTTCTCAGATGACCACATGGATGTTGAGAGAGGTAAGTTCTCATGCTTAAATATCTACCCAGTTCACTCCATCTGGAAAGTCCATATTCGTTCATTGACTTCTAACTATTGCCTTCAGTCCTCCCTGAATTTCATCACCATTAACTGCAGGCTTATGCTCTTGGAGCTGTGAATGGAACCCTCACTGAAGACCTGAGTTACTGTTCTTGCTGTCTGCTGCTGCCTCTTCAGCATTCGCTGACCCATCCCAGCCTCTGCCCCTGGAGTAGTAGGAGTGTTTCTGGATCCTGGATTCTGCGGATTTTGTTTCTCCTTCTTTTATTATAAACTTAAGTGAGGCATGAGTGAGTGCCAAAGAATGACACTTTTGTCCTGTTCCTGAAAGCTCTAAGGAGAAATGATGAAATCCAGCAAGAGCAGCATGTTTGGAGCCAGCCTGGGCATGAGGCATCATGGGCCTGGCAGCAGAGCTTATGCTCTGGTTCATTGTTGGTCTGCTTTGCAGAATGGCTTTGGGAAACAAAGACCCCCTTGAGGTCTTTGACCCCTGAAATTGGACATTCATTTTTATTCCACTGTGGTTTCCTTGCTGCCTCTTGTTGAGCTTCTCCTGTCTCTGAAGACCTTTCCTGGAGGAAACTTTGAACAGAGAGGACTATGCAAACACAGTTATGAGGGGCGGGGAGCATTTGAGTGATGATGTGCTTTCCTACCCACTTCAATTCAGTGAGAAGGTGCCTTGGATTGTACTCCTCTCATCTGTCCTCCTGTGTTAGATCTTCTTTTATTGCAAATAAGTATAAATTAAACTCAAACTATGAATCACAAAAAAGAGAAAATGGTTGTATACTGCAATTGCAAAATCCATGGTTATGCTGGTTTAATGATCTTGGAACAACTTTGTGGGATCAGCCTGGTTTGCTTCAGTGCCATTTTGTTAGACTTACTCCCTGTTTCTGTAGAGTTGTGTCCTGGCTTCTGATTGGTCTGGGTTCTCCGAGGGCTATGCTTGATCACATTTTAACTTGGAGTCAGTCACCTTGCCAAGGAAGACATGGTACCCTGATTGGTGGGCTGAACCATGCCATAACATCAAGAGTGGAGGGAGGCATCAGCCTGCCTGCCCATACCACATGGAACAAGGGTTCCCATGGGGGTGTGGTATCACTGGAGAGCATGGAGCATCCCAATGAAGCAGATGCCCACCACATCTCCTGTCTCATAGTGAGGGGGAGTCACAGGGAGTATTTGATGAAAAATGGGGTGCTTTCACTACCACCCACCCAGTCTCTGGACTGCAGGAAGGGTGACTGTCCTCAGTCCCCTCCTTTGCAAGTGGGGAACTACTGTCCTACATGAGCATGACAGCCTGGCAAGAGCTTTTGTTTCCATGGGCGCTGTGCTGAGTCAGAAACCTGGGGCCTTACTAAATGCCAAACCAAACTCACTGCCATTGAGTCAGTTCTGACCCATAGTGGACCCCACTGGGTTTCCACGGTACTAATCTTTAGAGAAGAAGATTGCCCCATCTTCCTTCTGAGGAGCAGTTGATGGGTTTGAACTGCCAACTTTCTGGTTAGCAGTCAGATGCCTTAAGCATTCCCCACTAAATGTCTTATGAAATGTCTTCCTTTTGGGAAATGAGAGGTTTCAGATATCTCAGTGATAAGATGATTTTGCTTTGGATTCTTATGGGTGCTGATAAGGAGATGCTCTGCTCTAAACATCATCAATAAAGTAGTAAACTATTAGTCTTAAATGTTAAAAACATTTCTTTCCGGTGAGGAACTTTCCATGCAAAAAGCATTTCAGTGCCTGCTGTCCCCTAGATACTGTGCCAAGTATATAGTATTTGGAATTTGCATAATTATTCCACCCTAAATTCTGTGCCTTGTCCCTTCCTTATCTCTGAGTGTCATTTCTTCCCTGTGCTGCAGGGATCTGCTGAAGACCACATACTGCCTGGCCAATGTTCTGAAAAGCCATGAAGTTCGTTGAGGGGACAGCCATCTACATGCCTGTGTTCCCACTAGCTGTGGCAGTGATGCTGGCTTGTGCCAGGATAGATGCCGTCTGCATGGTTGCCTGTGCTGGCTTCAGTGCAGTCTTTGGCTGGGAGGATCAATGGTCGTGAGCACTTGAGATGGCAGGGAGGGGGCCAAGAGTCCCCTAGTCCTTGTTCTTCTTCCTGAGGGTTGTAGACAGACATTAATAAAAGTCACACAGACAAGTGACAAATGTTACCAGGGACAGGCATGTGACTGAACGAGGATGTGATCTGTGAGCTGAAATCTGAATTCATTGGAGTTAAATGGCAAAGGAGAGAGGGAAGGGTGCTAGGTGAGGGACCTCATAGGACAAGTGGAATGGTGGGAGGAAGACAGCACATGTGAGGGACCTGGTAGGGTTGGGTGAGGCCACAGGATAGAAAGCAAGAAACGTGAAGGGTAAGATAATCTCTAGATACATAGGAAGGGTACACAGACAACAGCTGGAAGCCTTCCATGGAGAGTACCAATGGGACAGACCATGAGAGGCATTATGTCAGGGGATGGAGTGTATCTTTAAAGCTTTCTGCCCACAGGTGGATCATAGTGTTCTGGACAGTACAGAGAACAGTAACATTTCTCCTGCTTTCTCTGCTGGGAGATGACTGAGTTTCTGGGTGGTGGCCCATGTGTGTCATAGTGCCAAATCCTTCTCAGAGAATCCACTGACCTGGGTACTCAAGGGGAGTGCCATATTCTGAGGGCCACTGGGAGATTTTTGTGTCTTGCAGAAGACTTGCCTATGAGTGGTGAATAGAGCTGAAGGACTACATTCTCAGGCCCCTGCTGACTACCTTTTTAGAAAAGGTAGAAGCTTTCCTCTGTAGTCTGGTCTCTTCATCTCTTCCCCACTTCCAAGGGTTTTTGCTGCTGTCCTTTTTCCTCTTCAACACTTGTATAGCATTATCTATGTGCCAGGTGGTCCTGGTCTAAGCACTTTTCAAAGGTTATCTCCTTTAATTTAATTAGCTTAATTCTCATAAAAATTGTTTGATAGTATTCTTACTATTCCCCTTCCCCCCTTTAATATTATGTCCATTTGAAAGTGTACAGTTTATTTCCTGGGAGAAGGGGGCCCACATTCTCTCCACAGCCCTCAGAGGATACAGAAGAAAGGGCAGGAGCCATCAGGTTGTCCTGAGTTGATGGCCTAGGGAAGAGATGCCCCAGCTCAGAGGAAGAGGTATGGATCACATCAGTGGGGGGTCCAGGATAAGGCCTAATGTCCCCCAGGAAGGCTTCTATCTACAGAGTGGCTATCAATGCAGGTCATCAGGAACAGACAGATTCAGACTGTGATGGTACCTACAGTCAGGCAAGGAAACCCACCAATAACTAAGAAAACCCTACTTCCAATGGGCCAAGCCAGGAGAGTAGGAGCTGCAGATGCCCTGAACCAAACAAGGATCTCCCTCAACTCCAAGGGAGGGGAAGACCACACCCTCCCACAGTGGAAGGGATTCACTTATAATCTGATTTGAGAGGGAGTTTTGAGCTTAGGAAAACTGTACTTGACTTTAAATTTGTTCATTATGGAAATTCTTGTCAGGGCAGCACTAGGTAAGCAAAACACACCCTATTTCCCCTACTCTCAGCCTCTGGCAACCACTAGTCTGCTTTTTGCCTCTATGGGCTTGCCACATTGCTTTTACAAAAAAACAGTTAGTACCTGTTCTCACTAACTGAAAGAAATTTAAAGAGGATTTTTGTTGTTAAAATAAAAGTGAAAAAGCAAAATTAAGATTAAGCATCTGTTCTGTAGTGAGCCATTAAAGTAGCAGGACATATCCCCAGCAGTGAGGTACTACACACAGCATCCAGGAACTACACACAGCATCTCAGCATCAAGCCACCAAAGCCAACTGTGTTTGTGAACAGTAAGTGTTAGTGTTATTTTAGGCTTTATGTGTTATTTTGTATGATTTGATAGGTTATTTTTGGG
>NW_006922027.1:673895-678043 GCF_000298275.1 Orycteropus afer afer | reverse complement strand
ACTCATCTGTCAGTTTGTTATACTTTGGTGGTTTGTGTGTTGCTGTAGGGCTCTGCCATAGGTATTTCAAATACCAGCGGGGTCACCCATGGTGGATAGGTTTCAGCAGAGCTTCCAGATTAAGACAGATTCGGAAGAAGTCTCAAAGAATTAGCCAGTGAATACCTTATGAATAGCAGTGAAACACTGACTGATACATTACTGGAAAACTTTATGAATACCACTGAAACATTGTCCAATATAGTATCAGAAGATGAGCCTCACAGGTGAGAAGGCCCTCAAAATGCAACTGGGGAAGAGCTTGCCACCCAAAGTTAAGTAGACCTTAATGATGTGGATGGATTAACACTTTCAGGACCTCCATTTGCTGATGTGGCATGACTCAAAATGAGAAGAAACAGCTGCAAATATTCATTAATAATTGGACATGGAGTGTACAAAGTATGAATCTAGGAAAATTGGAATTTGTAAAAAATGAAGTAGAGCACATAAAGATTGATATACTAGGCTTTAGTGAGTTTTGGCCATTTTGAATCAGACAACCATATGATCTACTATGCTGGGAATGACAAATTGAAGAGGAGTGGCATCATCATCAGAAAGAATGTTTCAAGATCTAACCTGAAGTACAATGCTGTCTGTGGTATGATAATATCCATATGTCTACAAGGAATACCAGTTAATACTACTATTATTGAAATTTACACACCAACCACTAAAGCCAAAAATGAGGAAATTGAAGATTTTTACCAACTTCTGCAGTGTGAAATTAACCAAACCTACAATCAATATGTGTTATCACTTGTGATAGAAATGCAAAAATTTAGAAACAAAGAAGAATCACCAATAGTTGGAAAATATAGCCTGGAGATTGCATGACAGAATTTTGCAAGTCCAATGACTTACTCATTGAAAATAACTTTTTTAAACAACATAAATGACTGCTATACATGTGGACTTTGCCAGATGGAGTGCACAGAAATCAGATTGACTACCTCTGTAGAAAGAGGGGATGGGGAAGTTCAATATCTTCAGCCAAAACAAGGCCACGAGCTAACTCTGTGGAACAGACCATCAACTGCTTATATGCAAGTTCAAGTTGAAGCTGGAAACAATTAAAACAAGCCCATGAGAGCCAAAATGTGACCTTGATTATATCCCTCCTGAATTTAGAGGCCATCTAAAGAACAGATTTGATGTATTGAACATCAATGACCAAAAACCAGAGTAATTGTGGTATGACATCAAGAACAAATCCTTGAAGAAAGCAAAAGTTCATTAAAAAGACAGGAAAGGAAGAAAATACCAAAATGGATGTCAGAAGATACTCTGAAACTTGCTCAGAAGTAGTTAAAGCAAATGGAAGAAATGACAAGATAAAAGAGCTGAACACATGATTTCAAAGAGCAGGTCAAGAAGACAAAGACAATTATTATAATTAAATGGGCAAAGACCTGGATTTGGAAAACCAAAAGGGAAGAACATGTGTGCAGCATTTCTCAAGCTGAAAGAACTGAAGAAAAAATTAAAGCCTCGAGTTGCAATATTGAAAGATTCTATGGGCAAAATATTGAATGATGCAGGAAGCATCAAAAGAAGATGGAAGGAATACATGGAGTCCCTGTACCAAAAAGAATTGGTCAATGTTCATCCATTTCAGGAGGTAGCATATGATCAAGAACAAATGGTACTGAAGGAAGAAGTCGAAGCTGCACTTAAGGAATTGGCAAAGAACAATGCTTCAGGAATTCACAGAATAACCATTGAGATACTTCAACAAATGTATGCTGTGCTGGAGGCACTCACTCAGCTATGCATAGTGTAAATCAGTTATTAATTATAGAGGTGGATATTAGCCAGTATCCATCATAATACAACTGACCTTGAATTCTTGTTCAAATTAGGCCACTCCTTCTCCTGCTTTCCTGGGTTCATGGACAGGGAGGAGGACTCACCCTACTTCTTGCTGTTCTTTGCCCCTTTCAGACTATTCTTCCTTGACTACTCAGTAAACTTAAAGTATATATTTGATTATCACAGCCTTGTTCCCTGTGTGCCCTCTCTTCCCTCCTAAAAGTGTTTCTTATCTTCCCCTGCTTCCCACCCGCCCCATTGTATTCTTATTTATCCAATGATTGTTGACATACCACTTCCTCTAAAAAGCCTTCCCTGGTCACTTCCACCTCATGAGACTTGTTCTTCCTCAGGATCCTCAAATCTCAGTAGTACTTCTGTGGCATTGCTTTCTACTGGTTACTACATATCTTATCTCTCCTCCCAGGTTATAATGTCTCTGCAGGTATGGCCCACCTCATTTCACCTCTGTTTTATCACAGCACCAACCTGAGTATTCCTAGAAGGCTTTCAGAAAAGATCAGTGAAGGGAATAAAAATAGCATGGTATTGGGCAGGGGGAAGAAGCACAGGATTGCAAGTAGGACATGGTCTGTAGTCTTAGCTGGGAGGACAGCTATGTTAGACTGGGTTCTCTAGAGAAACAAAAACCAGCAAAGCTTATATATATATAAAGAGAGAGAGAAATTTGTCTTAGGAAAATGGCTCGCAAACGTATAGAAGCTGGCAAGTACAAAGTCCCTGGAGCAAACATTAAGCTGGAGGCTTTTCCTGGCTCCTGCAACTGCAGGGGCCGAGAAGCTCAAGGCTGGCAGGCAGTACACTGGCTGTTGACTCTAATGAATGACGAATCCAAGATCTCCACGCTGAATGGTGGACTGCTCACTCAAGGACAGCTGTAGGCAGCATAATAGAATCCCGATCCACAGAAGAATGTCTCTCTTCCCAGGAAGTCCCTGGATATCCTGGAAGCAGGCCACACCCCTAGGGAAACTCCGCTTTAACAGATTGGCCACTCAGGACACAGTCATCCGATCCCATCATGTGAACAACCACACAGAACTGGGGTCCTTCACTTTAGTAAGACTGTCTGAACATGCCCCACACCATTGGACCCATAGAAATTTCACTGAGGTGGAATGTGCCTGAATTTTTGTTGGGTTAATTTCCCAACCTCTAGCATGCATATGTCTCACCATTTAAGTCTAGAGTTATCAATACTTCTTTACTAGGTCCAGTCAGCATAGTGTCATCAATATAATGGACCAGTGTGATGTCTTATAGAAGGGAACGGTGATCAATATCCCTACGGACTAAATTATGACATAGTGCCGGGGAGTTGATATACTCCTGAGGAAGGACTGTGAAAGTATGCTGTTGGCCTTGCCAGCTGAAGGCAAACTGCTTCTGATGGTCTTTTGAAATTGGTATTGAGAAAAAGGCATTGGCCAGATCAATAGCTACATACCAAGTACCAAGAGATGTACTAATTTGCTCAAGCAATGAAACCACATCAGGAACAGCAGCTGCAGTTGGAGTCACCACCTGATTAAGCTGACGATAATCTATTGCCGTTCTCCAAGATCCGTCTGTTTTTTTCACAGGCCAAATAGGTGAATTAAATGGGGATGTGGTGGGACTCACCACGCCTGCATCCTTCAAGTCCTTGATCGTGGCAGAAATCTCTGCAACCCTTCCAGGGATGCGGTAGAGCTTTTGGTTTACTATTTTTGTAGATAGAGGCAGTTCTAATGGCTTCCACTTTGCTCTTTCTACCATAATAGCCCTTTCTCCATATGTCAGAGAGCCAATGTGGGAATTCTGCCAATTGCTGAGTATATCTATTCCAATTATGCATGCTGGCACTGAGGAAATCACTAAAGGATGGGTTTGGGGACCCACTGGACCCACTGTGAGATGCACCTCAGCTAAGACTCCATCAATAACTTGACCTCCATATGCACCCACTCTGACTGGTGAGCCACAATGACACTTTGGGTCTCCTGGAATTAGGGTCAATTCAGGGCCAGTGTGCAGTATTCCCCGAAAAGTCTGTTTATTTCCTTTTCCCCAATGAACAGTCACTCTCGTAAAAGGCCCAGATCCCTTTGGGGAAGGCTAGGAGAAAGACTAACATTACAGATTTTTGGCAATGTTGTTGTTGTTATGTGCCATCGAGTCGGCCCCGACTCATAACGACCCCTCCTTGGGTTTCCGAGGCAGTATCACTACGGAAGTAGGATTGCCCAACCTTCCTTCCAAGGAGTGGCTGGTGGGTTTGAACCACCAGCCTT
>NW_006922027.1:667064-673320 GCF_000298275.1 Orycteropus afer afer | reverse complement strand
CGCTATGAGTCGGGGCCGACTCGACGGCACATAACAACAACAACAACCACAAGGTCCAATCAGCCCCATCGTAGTTAAGTGTCTTAGTTCAATTAGGGCACTTCCCACTGTCAAATCAGGTTTACATAAAATAGCAATCACAATAGTCTTCAAGGATGCTGGAGCTCCCTTCACAAATTTATTCCTCACGGTACTGGTGAAAGGCATGTCTTCTGGACTCTCCATTTCTGGTTCTAGGGTTCTAATCTGATAAATTCATTCTAAGGCCAATTTCCCTAAGCCTCTGGATACCTTCTTCTACATTAAACCAAGGCAGGTCTGGTATTTCAATTTGACTTAAGGTAGGCCACCGCATAATCCATGCCTCAGTAAGCCAACCAAATAAACTATTAGATCCTTTCCTAATCTCTGGAGTTGAAACATTGAATGAAGAATCTGTACATAGTGGGCCTAAATCAATAAATTCAGACTAATCCAATCTTACATTCCTTGCACCATTATCCCACACCCTCAGTAGCCATTCCCATACATATTCTCCAGGTTTCTATCTGAACATGTTAGCAAAATCAAGTAGGTCTTTTCGGGTATAGTGTTATCACCTCCTCAGTCACACTTTCTATTTCACCTCTTGGGGCTTACTTGGACTTGACTTTAGTTATGGGTCTAGTAGCAATAATGGGTGCTTGAGGCAGTTCCTGAGAGCATTCAGGAATGTCTTCCATGGCCTCTGCCTCAGGCAATGACCCAGCAGGAACAGTTGGGTTAATCCCATCAAACTGAGGGGGAGGGATGATGGTTTTATAGTAATCCATTCAGATGGGAGGGATTCAACAGAATTTACAGGCTCCATATCCTAATCTTCTTGATTATCTGTCCATATGTCCCCATTCCAGATTTCAGGATCCCATTTTTTTTCCAATCAATGCCCTCACTTTAACGTCAGACACTCTTCTGGATTGGCAATTTAGCTGGTATTGCCACAACTATGTAGAGTGCCACTGGCATTTAGTGGGCAAAGGCCAGAGATACTGTTAAACATCCTACAGTGCAGAAGACAGCTCCTTCAGCAAAGACTTATCTGGCCCAAAATGTCAACTTTGCTTAGGGTGAGAAACCTGATTTAACCAGTGAGAGTGGTACCATTCCTTGCCAATAACTGATTTGGGTATATGAAAAAGTGAACATTAATCTGATTGGCAAATAGGCTGGAAGGCGGGGTTGTGGGACTGAAAATTGAAACAAATTACAACTAGCAAAGTGGACTTCACCATGACCTACAAACAGAAGAAACTAAATTAGACTGTGTAATGCAACACAAATGATCTAAGTTCAGAACATTATAATGCCAGCTCATTCCGACCCAAGTGCTCCAAGGTAAGACCACAGAGAGATCTCACAATAATTCTGCATGGACTCATGTGTTTGATAATAAGGGCACTGAAGCTCCTAGTTCACAAATTCTGACCAATACCTGCCACAACTCTCCTATGCCTAACTGTAGCCCCCTGAAGCCCTTTGACAAATTCCCTAACTTCCTTGGTTTGAGGAGCCTCATATGTCCTTTGGTGTACTCTCATCTGCTGCAGCAAGTTCAATAAATCTAATTTATTTATTTATTTAATAGATGTGTTCTTGACTGTTTTCAGTAGGTGGCTTTAACAGTGGGCATGGGATACAAATAACTCATGCCTTGGGAACAAAATATGTTCTGCTTAACAAGTTAGGGAGAGGATTTTCAGCAATGATATTTAAAGTGGTTCCTACACTGTATGATGCTGAAAGGGTCAATTGACCAAGAAGACATTATCATGGTAAATATCTATGCACCCAATGAAAGGGCTCCAAAATACATGAAGCAAATATTAACTGAATTGAAAGGAAAAACAGCTGTACAATAGCAGTAGCAGATTTTAACACACCAGTCTCCAGAAGGGACAAATCAACTAGAAAAAAATCAAAGATACAGAACTCAGTAAGACAATCAACAACAACTTGGCCTCATAGACATCTACAGAGCACTTCACCCAACAGCAGCACAATATACATTCTTCTCCAGTGCACATGAATCTTTCTCCAGAATAGATCATATGTTAGGGCATAAAACAAGCTTCAATAAATTAAAAAATACTGAAATACTACAAAGATCTTCTTGGACCACAATGCTATAAAGTTAGAAATTAATAATAGGAAGATAAAGGAAAAAGCATCAAATATGTAGAAGCTGAATAGTATACTGCTCAAAAACTACTGGGTAATAGAAGAAATAAAGAGTGAAATAAAAAAAAAATTTCGAGAAACAAACGAGAATGAACATACATCTTACCAAAACCTATGGGGCACAGAGGTGAATAAATGCACACATCTAAAAAGAGGAAAGAAACAAAATCAACACCCTAACTCAACAACACCAACAATTAGAAAACGATCAACAACAACAAAAAAATCCCTACAGTACCCAGAAGTATGGAAATAATAAAGATCAGAGCAGAAATAAACAGAACAGAAAAAAAAAAAAAAAAAAAAAAATATGAAAAAATCAACAAAGCCAGAAGCTGTTGTTGTTGTTTGTTGTTATTTTGCCGTCAAGTCGGCCCCGACTCATAGCGACCCCTCCTTGGGTTTCCGAGGCAGTATCACTACGGAAGTAGGATTGCCCAACCTTCCTTCCGAGGAGTGGCTGGTGGGTTTGAACCGCCAGCCTTCTGGTTAGCAGTTAAGTGCCTTAGCCACTATGCTACCAGAGCTCCCAAGCCAGAAGCTAGTTCTTTGAAAAGATTAAGAAAATTGACCAACCATTGGCAAATCTAACAAAAGAAAAGGATGAGAAGATGCAAATAATGAGAATAATAAACAAAAAGGGTGATATCACACCAGAACTTACTGAAATAAGATACTGATAGAATATTATGAAGAACTATACTCCAATAGATATGAGAACCTAGAAGAGATGGACAAATTTCTAGAAAAATAAGACTTACCTAAACTATCCCACTCAGAGATAGAATATTTGAACAGACCCATAACAAAGGAAGAAATTGAATGGGTCATTAAAAAACTTCCCACAAGAAAGAGTCCTGGCCCTGATGGCTTCACTGGAGAATTTTACCAAACATTCAGGAAGAGTTGACACCTATACTACTCAAGCTATTCCAGAACATAAAGAAAGATGGAATACTCCCAAACTCAGGAGCTCTGGAAGCATAGTGCCTAAGGTACTTGACTGCTAAACAGAAGGCTGGTGATTCAAACCTATCAGCCACTCCTTGGAAGGAAGGTTGGGCAATCTACTTCTATAGTGATACTGCCTCAGAAACCCAGGGAGGGGTCGCTATGAGTCAAGTCTGACTCGACAGCACATAACAACGATACCAACACACTCCCAAACTTATTTCATGAAGCAAGCATAACCTTGATCCAAAACCAGGCCAAGACATCACTCAAAAGGAAAACTACAGACCAATATCTCTTCTGAATATAGATGCAAAAATCTTCAACAAAATCCTAGCCAACAGAATCCAACAACATATCAAAAAATAATACATCCTGACCAAGTGGGATTCATACTTGGTATGCAAAGATGGTTCAACATCAGAAAATCAATGTAATCCGCCACATAAACAAAAGAACCGTATGATCATAACAATCGACGCAGAAAAGTCATTTGATAAAATTCAACATCTGTTCCAGTTCAGAACTCTCAGCAAAATAGGGATAGAAGGGAAATTCATCAACATAATAAAGGGCATATATGCAAAGCCAATGGCCAACATTATCAATAATGGAGAAAGGTTCAAAGCATTCATCTTACGAATGGGAAACAGACAGGATGCCCTCTATCACCACTCCTATTTAACACTGTATTGGAAGTCCTAGTCAGGGCAATAAGGCAAAAAAGTGAAATAAAAGCCATCTATATTGACAGAGGAAGTAAAGCTATCATTTTCTATGATCCTATACATAGAAAACTCAAGAGACTCAGCAAAGAAACTACTGGAACTAAGAGAGGTTCAGCAAAGTAACAGGATACAAGGTCAACATACAAAAATCAGTTGGATTCCTCTACACCAACAAAGAGCCCCCTGAAAAAGAAATAAGGGAAAAATATCTTTTACAATATCTATTAAAAAGATAAAATATCTAGGAATAAATCTTACCAGAGACACAAAAGACCTATACAAAGAAAACTATAAAGCACTACTTCAAGAAACTACAAGAGTTCTGCATAAATGGAAGAACCAGCCTTGTTCATGGATAGGAAGACTGAATATTGTGAAAACATCAATACTACCCAAAGCAATCTACACATTTAATGTAATCCAGATCCAAATACCAACAATTTTTTTAAATTGTGATTTGAGTGAAAATTTACCATGAAAATTCACTTTCCATACAGCAGTTCACATGCACTTTGTCTCATGACATTGATGACAATTTACCACAATGCAACAGCTCCCCTCCCACTTCCTCCCGACAGTCACCTCTTCCCTGTGTCCATCCCTCCATGCACTCCTGCCCCCTGAGCTCTCTCCCTGTGCATAGAGAGCCTTTCATTCTCCCATGATTGTTCTCTCCAAGGAGTATATCTACCTCAGGTAAATGTTCAACTCCTATGCCTGTCTTTTGTTTGGCTGGAAGCCACAGGTGTGGGTTCAATTCCAGACCTGAAGGACAGGTAGGGGCCATAGTCTCAGTGGTTCCACCAGGCTCTATCAGACCAGCAAACCTCCCTCCCCCCCCTTTTTTTGTCCAAATGATTTTTAGTTTTGTTCTACATCATTCTCACTCTCTATCCAGGATCTCCTACATAGATCCCCCTCCGAGTGGTTGACAGTGGTAGCCAGGCACCATCTAGTTCTTTTGGTATCATAGTCATATAGGCTGAGGATTGCATGGTGTATCAGTCGGTAGGATTAATTGTTTACATGAATCTTTGGTTTTCTTCATTCTTCTTTGCTCTGGACGAGGAGAGACCCAGCGTTGCATCTAGATTGCTGCTTACAAGCTTGATCCCAGTCGCTACTCGCCAAAGTAGGAGGTGGAAAAATGTTTCATGTAGTATGTTATGTCAGTTGAGCTTGATGTCCCCTGTGACTATGGTCCTGAGCCCACAGGTTCAACTACTCAGTCCCTCTGGGTAGCTGGCTGTGACCAAGAAGTGAATACAACTGTGGTGGTTATGTTTTTGTGTCAACTTGACTGAGTCTGGTTGAGTGGCTGGGCAGCTGGTGGTAGTTACTCCCCATGATGAAACTGGCAATCAGCTCCATGATGGGATCTACCACAAGCAGCTGAATAGCTGCCACTGGGATGTGGTCTGCTTCCCATATATAAGCAGGAGCTGTGGGAATGGTCTCTAGCCTATGGCATACTTGGACCGTCCATGTAGCCATGTCGTTGCTCAGCAGCGTGCTATGCTCTGCCAACCTTGGGACTTACAGTGGACTTAAGTTAATGGCCTGCCGTGTGGATTGGTAACATCAGGACTGTGCCTTTTTATTTGTCAACCTTGGGGCTTCTCAGCCTCAGCAGCCAACAGTTGTCTGAGTGAAGAAATGCCTCTAGCTCCAGTGGGCCGGGAGCAGGAGGCAGAGCTGGACCCCAAGGTTGAGGGGCTTTCACCCAGCCCTTAGAGCCTGGCACTTTGAACTTGGACTTAAAGCCTCCAAATTGTAAGAATAAACTCCAATATGTTAAGGCTATCCCATTTGTGGTATATACTCCTGTCAGAGAGGCACCCGGTAACCATAACAACAACCTTATCCCCCGTCAGTTCTACTATACACCTGGGAATTCAGATCATACAAATACACTTATAGGACCATTGTCTGCCAACCCTATACATGTTCTTGGGTACACTCCCCACTTCATGGACATACCTAATAGTTCAGCCTGTCCATCCACCTATCTACCTGTATACCCATGTTTGCCTTCACTGACAATGCAGTACTGTATGTGCAGAAGGGTTCTTCTTTGTTGTCTATACCTCCCATGTACCTCTCTTTGTCTTCCTCTTCCTCAATGCCACCATGTTGATCACTCACATTGCCCTTCTCTTCACCCAAATCAATACTTATCTCTACCTATCTAACAGTGTTCTCTCCCCTCCCCTCTCACCACTGGTAACCAACAAAGAAAATTTTCTTCCATAGATAAACCTTTCCTTGGCTTTTACAATAATGGACTAATACAATATTTGTCCTTCTGTGATGGACTTATTTCACTCAGCATAATGTCCTCCAAGTTCATCCAAGTTATG
>NW_006922027.1:661422-666389 GCF_000298275.1 Orycteropus afer afer | reverse complement strand
AATTTGCCCCTAGTTTTTCCTTGAGGAACTCTGTAGTTTTAGGTTTCACATTTAAGTCTTTGATCCATCTGGAGTTAGTTTTTGTGTGTGGTGTGAGGTACAGATCTTATTTTATTTTTTAGCAAATAGATAGCCAGTTTTGCCAGCACCTTTTATTAAACAAACATTCTCTTCCCCATTTAATGGATTTTGGCCCTTTGTAAAAGATCAGCTGACAATAGGTCGATGGATCTATTTCTGAGTTTTCAATTCTATTTCATTGTTCTGTCAGATACCAACTAATTTTTTTAAGGATATGGAAAAAACAATTACTAACTTCATATGGAAAAGAAAGAGACCTTGGATAAGCCGAGCCCTACTGAAGAACAAGAACAAAGTGGGAGGTCTCACACTTCTGTATCTCAAAACCAACCATACAGCTACAGTAGTCAAAACAGCATGGTATTGGTACAATGACAGAAAGATAGAACAAAGGAATTGGAAATTGAAAACCCAGAAATCTACCCATCCACCTATGGACAGGTGATCTTTGACAAAGGACCAAAACTCATTAAATGGGGAAGAGATAGCTTCTTTAACAAATGATGCTGGTGAACTTGGATATCCACTTGCAGAAAAATGAAACAAGACTTTTACTTCACCCCATATACAAAAACAAACTCCAGTTGAATCACAGACTTCAATGTAAACCCAAAAACTATAAAATTAATCAAAATTAAATAGTAGCAAATCTAGGGGCCCTAATTTACAGCATAAATAGACTATCAAGCATAACCCAGAATGCACAGGAAGTGGAAGAGAAGCTAGATGACTGGGACCTTTTTAAAATTAAATTCTTACGTGCATTGAAAGACTTCATCAAAAAAGTGTAAAGAGAGCTTACAGATTGGGAGAAAATATTTGCCTATGACATATCTGACAGAGGACTTATCTCCGAAATCTGTAGAACGCTTCAACACTCAAAGCCAAAAAGACAAACAATCCAATTCAGAAATGGGCAAGGGACATGAACAGACACCACACTAAAGACAGTATGTTGGTGGCCAAGAAACATGAGGAATTGCTTGCGATCCTTAGGCATTAGAGAGTTACAAATCAAAACACCATCAGTGGTATTTGTCCTTTATTTCTTTTTCAGAGGTCTCTTTGTTGGTGTAGAGGAATCCAGCTGATTTTTGTATGTTGACCTTGTATCCTGCCACTTTGCTGAACTTCTCTATTAGTTCCAGTAGTTTTTTTGCTGAGTCTCTTGGGTTTTCTATCATCTCACCCCAGCAATAATAGCAAAGTTCAATAGGACAGAAAATAACAAATGCTGGCAAGGCTGCAGAGACGAACTCTCATACACTGCTGGTGGGACTGTAAGATGGTACAAGCATTGTGGAAAATGTTGTGGCGTTTTCTTAAAAAAAAATGGAAATAGAAATGCCATTTGAACAGCAATTATATTACTAGAAATACATCCTAAAGAGGTGAGAGGCAGGACACCAACAGACATATGCACACTCATATTCATTGTAGCACAAGTCACTATAGCAGAGATGGAAACAACATAAATGCCCATTGACAGATGAATGCATAACCAAACTATGATACATTCACACAATGGTATGCTACATTAAAGAAAAATGAATAATACATGAATCATCTCACAACATGGATGAACTTGAAAGATATTACGCTGAGTGAAATAAGTCAATTGCAGAAAGGACAAATATTTTATGAGTCTATTATAGTAAAAAGTGAAGGAAGGGTTTGCTTAGGAAAGAGAACTCACTTTGTAGGTTACCAGGGATGGGGGGGGGAGGGGAAAATTTTGGATTAGTTGGGGGCCCACACTGAGTTGGATAAGGGGAGAGATGGTATGGAAAGAGTCTGTGACCAGCATGATAACACTGAGGAAAGGGAGGATGCCGAATTGTGCACATAAGATTTAGATGACAGAGGCTAATACCAGTATATCCACAATACTGCATTACCATTAACACCAAACACCAAACACATAGACAACTGAGAAAATCAGATGGGGATCAGTGAACAGGAATATACTCTAGAGCAATGATAGATTCAGCTGAGGCTAATATTGCACAGATACTAGTGATAGAAAATACCCACAATCATTACAGAAGTAACAAAAGACAGACATAAAGCAATCCCTCATAGACAGCCAGACACTGTGAGAGAGAGATCCACCAGATCTGCCAACTTAGGATCATAGTACTGGGGGGACACCAGACTCAACTGGCGCAACAAAATACATAAAAAACTTGTTCCACAACATACCTTGGTGAGTAGAGACTAGGGTCTTAAAAGCTTTTAAGCGGCCATCTAAGATATAGCTAATGGTCTCCTATCACCAGAAGTGAAGAAGAGTGAAGAAAACCAAAGGCATTTGGAAATAATTAGCCCTAGGACATGATGGACCTCGAGACCAGAAGAACTAGATGGTGCCAGCCACTCAGGAAGGGATCAAAACTGGAAATCCTGGATAGAGTGGGAGGAAAAACATGGAACAAAATCCAAAAACACAATAATGACCAGAATTACTGGTCATATGGAGTCTGTTAGGACCCTCAAGACTATGGCCCTAGGATATACTTCAGTCCTGGGATACAACTCACTTCCAAGGGCTGGGTCTCAGCCCAACAATAAATAAGATATACATGTAGAACAGTCACCCCAGGGCGATTTACTTACCTACTCTATGGAGATACATGCCTTGGAGCAATCAGCCATGGGACACCAGAGGGGCAACATTCATGTAGAAGAAAAGCTGGACAAACAGGAATGCATAACTAAAAAGGGGAAAGGTTACTGGGAAGGGAGAGGAGGAGAGTGGGTTAGGAATGGGGATGGTAATTGGGGAGTGAAACCAAATGCACATGAAATGTTGAATGTAAAGCAAATTCTGCTCTGTAAATTTGTACCTAAAGCACAGTAAAATAATAATAATAATAATATAATTCAAATGCCCCCAAAATAAATATCATAGAATATTTTAAATGTTCAAAGATAAAATATTTTCTATATTGTCTCCACAATTTACTACCATTAAGATAAAGTAATATTCTGATTGAAATTAAAAGTTTTCTTCCTATGCTCAGTTGTATATAAAGAATAATTTGCATTTATAAAACTTTATCAATAAAAATTATATACAAAATGTGTGAGCTGCTGTATGGAAAGTGAATTTTCTCTGTAAACTTTCACCCAAATCACAATAAAAATTTAAAAAAAGAGTTTTGTTGTTGTTATGTGCCGTCGAGTCAGCCCCGACTCATAGTGACCCCTTCTTGGGTTTCCGAGGCAGTATCACTACGGAAGTAGGATTGCCCAACCTTCCTTCCGAGGAGTGGCTGGTGGATTTGAACCGCCAGCCGTCTGGTTAGCAGGCAAGTGTCTTAGCCACTATGCTACCAGAGCTCCCAAGGTCCTGAATAATAAAAATGGTGGAGGTGAAGGAAAGCATTATTATAGGAAGAAAGAATAACATGGACAAAGGCATTGAATTAGAGATAGCAAGCAATCCTGAGTGTAGGAAACATGGAATTCAAGGCAACAATGATAAACCAGAGAGGCAGGCAAGGTTAGATCATGAGGTACTTTGTGAGGAAGATGCATTAACAACCTGCAATATGCAGACAAAATAACCTTGCTTGCTGAAAGTGAAGAGGATTTGAAACACTTTCAGTACGAATTACACCTTAACATAAACAGAAATGCTCACAACTGAACCAATAAGCAACATCACAATAAACAGAGAAAATACTGAAGTTGTTAAGTGTGATTGTTGGAGCTGTGTGTCAACTTGGCTGGATTACAATTCTGTGTGGTTTAAGCAATTGTGATGTGGGTTGTTGTTCCAATGATGGGATCAGATGTGTATGTTTTGAATAGCCAATTTGTTGAAAGGGAGTTTCCCTAGGGGTGTGGCCTGGAGTCTGAAAGTATTTCAAGTCCTCTTCACTTTCAGCAAGCAAGGTTATTTTGTCTGCATATTGCAGGTTGTTAATGCATCTTCCTCACAAAGTACCTCATGATCTAACCTTGCCTGCCTCTCTTTTATATTTATGGACATCCTGGGAAAAGAGACACTCTTCTGTGGGTCAGGATTCTGTTGTGCTGCCTACAGCTGCCCGTAAGGGAACAATCCACCATTTGGGTTGGAGATCTTGGATTCGTCATTTGTTGGTGTCATCAGCCAGTATACTGCCTGCCAACCTTGAGCTCCTCAGCCCTTGCAGCTGCACAGCTGTGAGAGTCGAGAAAAGGTTCCAGCTTGACCTTTGATCCAGGAACTTTGGACTTGCCAGCTTCTGTAAGTGTGTGAGCCATTTTCCTAAGATAAATTTTTCTTTCTTTCTCTCTATAAGCTTTACCCAGCCACTCCTCGGAAGGAAGGTTGGGCAATTCTACTTCTGTAGTGATACTGCCTCGAAAACCCAAGGAGGGGTCGCTATGAGTCGGGGCCGACTCGACGGCACATAACAACAACAACAACAACAATAAGCTTTACTGGTTTTGTTTTTCTAGAGAACCCAGTCTAACACATTTGGTACCGGGAGTAGTTCCAGAGAGATAAAATCATAAAGATGGGCTTCCTAAATTGATTCTCCAATTTAATTCATCATGAAGGCACTGATGACCCTGCCTCCGTAAGTGAAGAGGGCCCTGCTAAACCCCATGTGGCGTGAGGTGGCAACATTAATATGCAAAATAGCACCACCAATAGAACAAGTACTTGTGAGAAGTGAGGCACTGGGTGATCGCATATTTCATACTTTTCTGCAATTTTGTCAGCATGAGGAGTATAAGGAAGCTGGTTGATTGCTCCTACTTACGCTAGACAAAGTGGTGAAAGAGTGAGATGAGCTCAAGGCTGCTGAGTCACAGCTTAGGTGCCATGAAAGACCTCAACGTTTCCAGCTGTGCTCTGAAAGAAAGCCTTATTTCTTTTTTTTTTTTTT
>NW_006922027.1:643692-648711 GCF_000298275.1 Orycteropus afer afer | reverse complement strand
TGCTGAAAGTACCATGGACTGCTAAAAGAATTAACAAATTTGTCCTGGAGGAAGTGCACCTGAAATGCTCCTTGGAAGCGAGAATGGCCAGACTTCTTCTCACCTATTTTGGTCATGTTGTCAGAAGGGACCATTCTTTGGAGAAGAATGTCATGCTTGGTAGGGTGGAAGGCCAATGAAAGAGGGGAGGCCTTCAAGGAGATAGATTGACACAGTGGTTGCGATGATGGGCTCAAGTATAGCAGGGATCGTGGAGCTAGTGCAGGATCAAGCAGTGTTTCGTTCTGCTGTGCATGGGGTCGCTATGAGTTGGAAACGACTTGACGGCACCTAACAACAACAACATAATTCCCTCCACCTCAGTTTGATGGGATTACCCCAACTGTTCCTGCTTGGTCGTTGCCTGAGGCCAAGGCCATGGGAGACATTGCTGAATGTTCTCAGGAGCTGCCTCAACCACCCATTGTTGCTGCTAGACCTATAACTAGAGTTAAGTCCAAGTGAGCCCCAATAGGTGAAATACAAAATGTGACTGAGGAGGTGGTACGCTACGCCTGAAAAGACCTACTTGATTTTGCTAACACGTACAGACAGAATCCTGGAGAATATGTATGGGAATGGCTACTGAGGGTGTGGGGTAATGGTGCAAGGAATGTAAGATTGGATCAGTCTGAGTTTATTGATTTAGGCCCACTAAGTACAGATTCTTCATTCAATGTTTCAGCTCGAGAGGTTAGGAAAGGATCTAATAGTTTATTTGTTTGGCTGACTGAAGCATGGATTATATGGTGCCCTACCTTAAGTCAAGTTGAAGTACCAGACCTGCCTTGGTATAATGTAGAAGAAGGTATCCAGATGCTTAGGGAAATTGGCCTGTTAGAATGGATATATCAGATTAGACCCCTAGAGCCAGGAATGGAGAGTCCAGAAGACACAACCTTCACTAGTACAGTGAGGAATAAATTTGTGAAGGGAGTTCCAGCATGCTTGAAGACTTCTGTGATTGCTATTTTATGTAAGCCAGATTTCACAGTGAGAACTGCTCTAATTCAACTAAGAAACTTAATTACGATGGGGCTAATTGAACCCCATGGTAGTAGGGGCAAAGTGGCAGCAGTTTATTGACAAAAGCAAGGGTGGGCATGGTTACCATAATGGACAGCTGAGTCAAAACGTTAATCAGAATAGTCTGACTCATGTGGAATTATGGCATTGGCTACTTGTCCATGGTGTTCCTAGTAGTGAAATACATAACAAACCTACTAAATATTTACTTGATCTGTATAGACAGACGAATTCTAGGTCACTTGAACAGTAGCCTAGATTGAATTGCCAGAATATAGTGTCACAGCCTCTCAGTCAATTTCCAGACTTGAGTTAGTTTATAGACCCACAACCCCTTGAAGGGAAGGCTGGGTCCCTTTGAGGAAGGAACCCACTACATTGCCAAAAACATGTAATGTCAGTCTTTCTCCCAGCCTTCCCCAAAGGGATCTGAGGTCTTTTACAAGAGTGACTGTTCCTTGGGGAAAAGGAAATAATCCCACTTTTTGGGGATTCCTGGACACTGGCTCTGAGCTGACACTAATTCCATGAGACACAAACCATCATTGTGGCCCACCAGTCAGAGTTGGGGTATATGGAGGTCAAGTTATTGACGGAATCTTAGTTAAGGTGCATCTCACGGTGGGTCCAGTGGGTCCCTGAACCCATCCTGTAGTGATTTCCCCAGTTTCAGAATGTGTAATTGGAATAGATATACTGAGTAATTGATAGAATTCCCACATTGGGTCCCTGACATGAAGAGTAAGGGCTTTTATGGTAGGAAAAGCCAAGTGGAAGCCATTTGAACTGCCTCTACCTACAAAAATAGTAAATCAAAAGCAGTACCACATCCCTGGAGGGGTTGCAGAGATTACTGCCACCATCAAGGACTTGAAGAATGCAGCATTGGTGATTCCCACCACATCCCCATTTAATTCACCTATTTGGCCTGTGCAAAAAAACAGATGGATCTTGGAGAATGAGAGTAGATTATTGTAAACTAATCAAGTTGTCACTCTGATTGCAGCTGCTGTTCCTGATGTAGTTTCATTGCTTGAGCAAATTAGTACATCTCCTGCTACTTGGTATGCAGCTATTGATCTGGCCAGTGCCTTTTTCTCAATAGCAATTTCAAAGGACCATCAGAAGCAATTTGCCTTCAGCTGGAAAAGTCAACAGTATACTTTCTCAGTGCTTCCTTAGGGGTATATCAACTCCCCAGCACTATGTCATAATTTAGTCCGTAGGGATCTTGATCACCTTTCACTTCCACAAGACATCACACTGGTCCATTATATTGATGACATTATGCTGATTGGACCTAGTAAAGAAGAAGTATCGATAACTCTAGACTTATTGGTGGGACATATGTGTGCTACAGGTTGGAAAATTAACCCAACAAAATGCAGGCACCTTCCACCTCAGTGAAATTTCTAGGGGTCCAATGGTGTGGGGTATGTTGAGACAGTCCTGCTAAAGTGAAGGATAAGTTATTGTATCTGGCTTCCCCAACAACTAAAAAGGAGGCAAAACATCTGGTGGGCCTCTTTGGATTTTGGAGGCAACATATCCCTCATTTGGGTGTGTTGCTGTGGCCATTTATCAAGTGACTTGGAAAGCTGCTGGTTTTGATTGGGGTCCCAAACAATAGAAGTTTCTGCAACAGGTTTAGGATGCTGTGCAGGCTGTTCTGCCACTTGGGCCATATGATCCGGCTGATCCAATGGTGCTTGAAGTGCCTGTAGTAGAATAGAGGTGTTGTTTCGAGTCTTTGGCAGGTCCCTATTGGTGAATCACATCGCCGACTCTTGGGGTTTTGGAGCAAAGCCCAGCCATCCTCTGCAGATAACTACTCTCCTTTTGAGAAACAGCTTTTAGCTTGTTATTTGGCTTTAGTAGAGACTGAATGCCTAACCTTGGGCCCCAAGTCACCATAAGGCCTGAGCTTCCCCTCGTGAACTGACCCACAAAGTTATAAATTTGGATGTGCACAGCAGCACTCCATCATTAAATGGAAGTGGTATATCAGAGATCGGGCTCAAGCAGGACCTGAAGGCACAACTAAGTTGCATGAGGCAGTGGCCCAAATGCCTATGGTCTCCACTCCAGTCTCATTACCTTCCCTCTCCCAGTTTGTATCTATGGCCTCGTGGGGAGTTCCTTATGATCAGTTGACTGAGGAAGAGAAAACTTGTGCCTGGTTTACAGATGGCTCTGTGTGATATGCAGGCACCCCTCAAAAGTGGACAGCAGCAGCACTGCAGCCCCTTTCTGGGACTTCCTTGAAGGACAGTCATGAAGGGAAATCCTCCCAAATGGGCAGAACTTCAAACCATGCATATGGCTGTTCACTTTGCATGGAATGAGAAATGGCTAGATATACAATATACAGATTCATGGGCTGTGGCTAATGGCTTGGCTTGATGGTCTGGGACTTGGAAGGAGCATGATTGTTAAATTGGTGACAAGGATGTATGGGGTAGAAGTATGTGGATAGATCTTTCTGAATGGGCCAAAGGAGTAAAGACATTTGTGTCTCATGTGAATGTCCACCAAAACGTGACCTCGGCAGAGGAGGACTTTAACAATCAGGTGGATAGGATGACACAGTCAGTGGAAAGCAGCCATCCCTTTCCCCCAGCTACTCTTGTCATTGCTCAATAGGCTCATGAACAAAGTGGCCATGGTGGCAGGGATGGAGGTTATGCATGGGCTCAGCAACATACACTCCCACTTACCAAGACTGATTTGGCTACCACCACTGCCGAGTGCCCAATCTGCCAGCAGCAGAGACCAATACTGAATCCGAGATATGGAACCATTCCTCGGGGTGATCAGCCAGCAACCTGGTGGCAGGTTGATTACATTGGACCACTTCCATCTTGGAAAGGACAGTGTTTTGTTCTTACTGGAATAGATACTTATTCTGGGTATGGATTTGCCTTCCCTGCATGCTTCTGCCAAAACTACCATCCATGGGCTTACAGAATGCCTTATCCACCATCATGGTATCCCACACAGCATTGCTTCAGATCAAGGGACTCACTTCACATCGAATGAAGTGTGGCAATGGGCATATGCTCATGGAATTTACTGGTATTATCATGTTCCCCATCATCCTGAAGCAGCTGGCTTGATAGAACGATGGAGTGGCCTTCTGAAAATACAATTACAGCACCAGCTAGGTGGCAATACCTTGAAGGGTTGGGGAAATGTTCTCTAGGACTCTGAATATGCTCTAAACCAGCACCTAGTATATGGTTCTGTTTCCCTAATAGCCAGGATTCAAGGGTCCAGGTACCAAGGGGTGGATTGGTACTACTCACTATTACCCCTAGTGATCCACTCAAAAAATGTTTGCTTCCTGTCCCTGCTGCCCTACATTCTACGTTTCTGGAGATCTTAGTCCCAAAAAGAGTAAAACTTCCACCTGGAGACATAATACTGATTGCATTGAACTGGAAATTAAGAATGCCACCTGGCCATTTTGGCTTCCTCATGCCTCTGGATTAACAGACACAGAAGGGCATTACTGTATTATCTGGTGTGATAGATCCTGATTACCAAGGGGAAATTGGATTGACATTACATAATGGAGGTAAAGAAGAATATGTCTGGAATACAGGAGATTCTTTAGGATGTCTCTTAGTACTACCATGCCCTGTGATTAAAGTCAATGGAAAATTACAGCGACCCTAATTGTGATATTACTGCTAATGGCCCAGACCCTTAGGAATGTAGGTTTGGGTCATCCCACCAGGCAAAGAACCACAACTAGCTGAGGTGCTTGCTGAGGGCAAGGGAAATACAGAATGAACGTTGGAAGAAGGTAGTTCTGAGTATCAGCTACGACCACGTGACCAGTTGCAGAAACCAGGACTGTGATTGTTATGTTTCTTCAATTTATACGTGCATTAAATATTTTTGTTTCCTTCTGTTATAAACTGTGAAATGTAAATAAGGTTAATGTGTTTC
>NW_006922027.1:640368-643437 GCF_000298275.1 Orycteropus afer afer | reverse complement strand
TGAGCAGTCAATCCATTGAAAGTGAGTTTCCCTAGGGGTGTGGCCTGCTTCCAGTATACTTATGGACATCCTGGGAAAAGAGACACTCTTCTGTGGATTGGGATTCTGTTGTGCTGCCTACAACTGTCCGTGAGCAAACAAGCCACCATTCGGCCTGCAGATGTTGGATTCATCATTCGTTGGAGTCAACAGCCAGTATACTGCCTGCCAACCTTGAGCTCCTCAACCCCTGCAGCTGCCTGAGTCGGGAAAAGGCTCCAGCTTGACGTTTCATCCAAGGCCTGGGGACTTGCCAGGTTCTATAAGTGTGTGAGCCATTTTCTTAAGATAAATTTTCTTTCTTTCTATATATGATCTTTACTGGTTTTGTTTCTCTAGAGAACCCAGTCTGATACATCAAAGATTTTATGCCCATGGAATCAGCAATCAAGAAATGAAATGACATATCTCATTGTGTAAATTTGCTGCAAAAGACCTTTTAAAAGTGTTAAAAAGCAATGAGGTATGCCTGACCCCAGTCATGGTATTTTCAATTGCCTCATAGGCATGCAAAAGCTGGACAATGGATAAGGAAGACTGAAGAAATGATATATTTGAATTACGGTGTTGATGAAGAATATTGAAAATACCATGGACTGTCAGAAGAACAAACAAGTTTGCCTTGGAAGAAGTACAGCCAGTATGCTCTTTAGAAGGGAAGATAGTGAGACTTTGCCTTACATACTTTGGACATGCTATCAGGAGGGACCAGTCCCTGGAGAAAGATATCATGCTTGGAAAAGTAGAGGGTCAGTGGAAAAGAGGAAGACCTTCAATGAGATGGATTGACACAGTGGGTGCAACATAGGGCTCAAACATAACAAGGATTATGAGGATGGCATCAAACTGGGTAGTGTTTCACTCTGTTGTACACAGGGTTGCTATGAGTAGGAATGACTTGACAGCACCTAACAACAGTTATATTCAAGGTGCCTTGATGGTACAGTGGTTAAGTGCTTGGCTGCTAACTAAAAGGTTGGTGGTTCAATCCCAGAAGCCACTCCATAGGAGAAGGATGTGGCAGTCTGTTTCCGTAAAGATTACAGCACTGGAAACCTTATGGGGCAGTTTTACTGTGTTCAACAAGGTCGATATCAGTTGGAATCAACTTGATGGCAATGAGACTTTTTGGTTTTATTGGATATATTCCCTGACGTAGAATGAATTAAAATGTTGCCTGATTATAATCTGAGATCCCTACAATACTAAGTTCATATAAGGTCTCTCCCATTTCCCTCTTGCTGGTTCTTTAGTATGGAATGTAAATGTGGAATTTTAGTGCCATCTAGCACAGAAAAAGGTCATTGCAAGTTTGCACCAGGAAAGCTGCCTTGTGCAATAAGGAAATTCATTTTTTTTTTTTTTTTTGGGTCAAATTATAGTTTATTTTGCCAAAAAAATTGGTCTCATGTAAAGATGAATTTGATTAAATGGAGATTTTACATTGAATCAAACATTAATGTTTTCATTTCACTCTTATAATTCTTTATTTTCTTTGGTTTCATTTATTCGTTCTGTTGGGGCAAAGAGAAACTTTTTAAAAACTTGAAAAACATTTTCTTCCAACAAATGCCAAAATATACATGATTTTTCAGCTTTCTAGTTTTGATTAATTTTCTTTTAGAATTTACAAAGACAAGATATAATTTTTAAGTAGACAAAATTATACATATTAAAATGGTGCATATAAAAAAAGAGACAAACAATAAAATTTAGCAGTGTTAAAATAACTCCATGGTACAAATGAGAGCTCTCGTGGCGTGGTGCCTATGGCCCTTGACTGCTAACCAGAAGGTTGATGGTCCAAATCCACCAGCCGTTCCTTGGAAGGAAGGTAGGGCAATCTACTTCCTCAGAGATACCACCTCAGAAACCCAAAGAGGGGTCACTATGAGTCGGAGACAACTTGACAGCACATAACAACAATAAAAACAGCATGGTACAAATGGCTGGCTCAGCTGCTAACCAAAAGGTTGTAGGTGGACCACCCACAGATCCCCTTAGCAGAAAGTCCTGATGATCTCCTTCTGAAAAATCCACCTTTGAGAACCCCATGGAGCACTCTTACACACATGGGGATTATCATGAATTGGAACTGACTCTGCAACAATTGGTTTTTGCTTTAAGGTGTAAATATTAATGTTCAAAAAACACCAGTTGTTCCATATATGAATGCATTTATGCTAATACCTAGTTGTTATTTACTGATACTCATTATTATATAATGCGTGACAGGAATTAAGATACTTAAAATTGGTAACTATAATATTTCATACTTTCATTTTAAAGGATTTGAAAAATGTAACAGTTGTCAATTTTTCATTTGTATTTAGTAGACACAAAGCAGTGTTTAATATAAAACTTGTAAAGTTATTTATATAATACTGTGATTATATGCGTAATTTATGATGTTTAATTGCATTTTCACGTATTCAACTCTACATGTAATGTTTTTAGGTAGAAGGGGTGGATTTCTAGAGCTGAGAAAACTGGACCCAAGGAATTTGTATGATTTACCTGAAATCACACAACTGATTTGAGATGGACCCAATGCTGGAACTTGGATCTCTTTCTACTTTGCCATGTTCATAATCATACATCTTCAAAATATAAGTTCAAGGGTAAATGATGTGCTTTAACAAACAATTTACAGCTGCTTTTCAGAAAAATTGCCTGTTTATGTGGGTGCTGTAGCAGAGATTTCTAGATGCCTACCCCATTTTCTTCCATGAAAACCTCATTTTTTTTTTCATAAAGGTAACATGCTTAATTAAAAATGTCATTTATTAGCCTCCTTTGCAGGAAGTGATGGGTATGTCCCATTGCTGTTGTCAAGGTAGTTTAGGTGTAAGTTGAAATCATTAAAAAGGAAGGCAGGTACAAATAGTCTGTTTGTTTTCTTCTTCTTCTTTTTATTTTAACTTTCATATGTCAATCTTTTTTTCTGCATAAATGCAGACATAATCACTGAAGCTGCAGGAGCAGTTTTGAGTCTTAGAAAGCTTAAACCATAAAAAGCACAAGCTCACT
>NW_006922027.1:596139-634773 GCF_000298275.1 Orycteropus afer afer | reverse complement strand
GTTTCCGAGGCAGTATCACTACGGAAGTAGGATTGCCCAACCTTCCTTCCGAGGAGTGGCTGGTGGGTTTGAACCGCCAGCCTTCTGGTTAGCAGTCAACTGCTTTTAGCCACTATGCTACCAGAGCTCCTATACCTAGCTCACTAAAATACTGCTAATGAACTGATGCTTACTTTCTTAAACTTCATTATTAGCGATGGTTTCTATTACCAATATAATGCTGCCTTTACTTCGAAGGGTAACCCTTTTATAAACTTTATCACATGTCTCTTGTAACCCTTACACAAAGATTTAATACACAACATCTAGCCTTAAATAAAAGGAAAATATATTATAGCCTAAGTTTTTACCTTAACTGGATCTGTTCAGGAAAGAGCATGTAATTTTCAGGTAACTATGTGGGTAACTGAACTTGTTGAAGGGCCAGAGAAGCCTTTTTGCTGAAAAAATGAAGAAATGTAACAAACTAACAGCTATGGTTAGAGTAGATATTAAACACAATATTAACTCTATTTAAAATTTTGTCCCCTCCTTCCCCCTATGTAAATAGGATAGCTACTTTAGGTCGTTCCTCTCACACATTCCTTTGGGCATCTGGCTTAAAGTCACTGCCCACTTGTAGTTGATAATTGCAGTTCATGGACGGAAAACCAAAAAAAAAAAAAAAAAAACCAAACTCACTGCCATCTAGTCAATTCTTATGGACACAGATGATCCTGAAAAAAGGAGATAGCAAGCCTGGAGCAATGAAGATAAAGGAGAAACAGAGACATCACTAGCAGACAGAGAGGTCTGAGGGTGCCCACTCCTACACTATCCTCTCCTTTTAGAGTTAACCTTTCTAGGCAGGTGCGAATATGAAGGACACTTTCTCCTAACCAAGGGCAGCTTTTTATCACCCACCACTAGAACAGCAGAGTTCATAAGGCAACAACTCATCTTGATCTAACAAGAAGAAAGCATTATAAGCATTCTTCAAACCTTCCTACCCCTTTGCCCAATTCCTTTTGAAAACCATTTCCCAGCTTGGGGAGATTGACTCTTTTGAGAAGCAATTCTCCCAGTCTCCTTGGATATTGATATTCAATAAATTCTTTTGCTTTCCTCCTCCAACCTGTTGTGATAACTGGTTGTAGGAGAGGAGTAAGAAACATATTCCTGCAACAAACTCACTAGCCAGCAAGAATTGAACTTATTTGCAATTGTGCCTCAGGCATTTGACTGCTAACCAGAAGGCTGGCCATTCAAACTCACCAGCCACTCTTCCAAAGGAAGGTTGGGCAATGTACTTCGGCAGTGATGAACCAAAAAAAACCCAAACGCACTGCCCTGGAGTCGGATTTGACGCATAGCGACCTTTCCTTGGGTTTCTAGGGATACGGCCTCTGAAATCCAAGGAGAGGTCACTATGAGTCAGATCTGACTCCACAAGTTTTTTTTTTTTTTTTTTTTTATATGAACAGAGGAGCTCTGGAGACCGAGTAGTTACAGCATTCTGCTGCTAACCAAAAAGGTGGGCGATTGGAACCCATCAGCTACTCTGTGGTAGAAAGGGCAGTCGGCTTCTGTAAAGATTTACACCCTTAGAAACCTTATAGGGCAATACCACTCTTATAGTGTCCCTAAGAGTCTGAATCGACTCAATGGCATGGATTTGGTATGAGTATGAACCTGTCTTTGTCATTTAATAAACAGCGCCATCTTCCCTCACATAATGGTTAACATCTCAGTCCAGCCCTGTCCTTCATGCTAATTATTGTTGTCTCACCGTCAGAAATAAAACAAGATGAAAGCGCCAAGAGCGGCGGCTAGTAGAGGCGCGTCTGAGATTAAGGCCCTCGCTTCTTGGTGCCAGAGAAATCAGCACTTGCTCTGAACCCAGTTTTGAGCCCTGCTCCGGGTGAGGCCACCACAGCGCCTACGTCTCAACCTCAAGACAAAGCTCAAGTCAAATTTGCCAAGACCAAGACAGCCAATGAACGACGCCAAGAAGGCCACTACCTCAAGGACCGGAAAGGGCGGGACCGCCGCTGTGGATTGATATCTGGATTTTGCGTCACTCTGCTCGCCAAACTGTGCGTGGTGCGGAAGTGGGTCAGGCGCGACGGCGGGGCGGGGCTGGTCCAAAGGTTGTAGGGGACCCAGGCAGGTGCTGCTCAGTACTGGCTGGTGCCCAAGGGGGCGGCAAGAGAGTTCTCATCATGAGCGAGGCGGACGGGCTACGGCAGCGTCGACCCCTGGGGCCTCAGGTTGTCACGGACGATGGCCTAGCTCCGGAGGCCAAGGACGGCAGGTAAACCGGGCCCACAGGCCGGGCGCTGCAGCGCAAAGTCAGGCCTCCAGAGGCGACCTTTGTTAACAAGTTACAGCAATAACAGTTGCAGGGTAAATAAGATGCCAAAGGCTCTGAGTACGCTAGCTCATTTAATGCCCACAGTAAAACCCATTTTACAGATAAGGAAACCGGCTTCAGCGAGGCTGATGTACGTGACAAGTTCTGCAGCTTGGAATCCACCCAGCGCCAAATAAGTGCATTCTTCTCTGGGTCCCCTCTCGCGCCACGCTTGCCCAATACTCCTGTCCTTCACACTCGCCGTTCGCGACAGAGCAATAGCTTTTTCGCCCTCCCCTCCCCCACATCCTTTCTGGCTACGCTTCCGGCTGGCTGACCAGAGTACCCCCCACGCATTCTCATGGGAGAGGCACCTGGTCAAAAGTCTTGTGTTGAACCTGTCTCTACTTGCACTTTCCTGAAGGGAGGCCTGAAAAGATGTTCGATCCCGCCTAGTGATCCAGACAAGAGCTGGCTTCTAGTTCTCCTTTTCTGTGCCAGCCTTCTCCCTGCATATGACCAGCCCTCATCAAACAAAAGTTAAATTGTTAGGCAATTTTTGTGAGAATTCAGTCTTGCAGGTTTTCCTTTGATAAGGCAGGAGAAGCATAGGGAGGTATAGATGTTGATGTCTAATAAAAGAAGTTTCAGGTTTTGGGTCTGTTCCTTTCGCAGTCTTCCAGAATATTGACTACCTCTCCCTTTGGAAGTTTTGTGACTCACCATTTACTATTATTTTTTGCTTTGTAGTTTTCATATTGATTTTTCTGGTTATCTATTTTCAGTCTTGAAGGTTTATTTTGTTTTGGATTCTTCTCAATGTTTTGGTGGCATTGTGGTTAAAGCATTGGGATGTAACCGAAAGGTTAGTGATTTGAACCCACCAACTGTTCCATAAACGAAAGATGAGGCAGTCTGCTTCTATAAAGATTTACAGTCTTGGAAATCCTATGGGGCAGTTCTACTCAGTCCTTGGAAGCCCTATGGGAAGTTCTACTGTGTTCCATAGGGTGACTGTGAGTTGAGAATGAATTCCATGGCAGTGGGTTATATCTGTGTTGGTTTTTGGCGATGTTCTTGTGTGTTGATTTCAGGTGGTTGTCTGCTGTTGTTGGTTCCCTGTCCTAACAACTCCCTTTACTATTTTTTAATTTTGTTGTGCTTTGGGTGCAAATTTACGGAGCAAAATTTGTTTTACGTTCAGCAGTTCGTGTACATTTGATTTCATGCCCTGATTACCATCTCCCACATCACAAACTTTCCTCCCCTCCTGTCCCTGTGCCTACCCCCTTCCTGTGTCCTTTTTAACTATGTACTCCTGTCTGTCCAGCTTTCCCTCCATGTGAATGCTCTCCCTCTGGTGCCCCACAGCCAATTGGCTCTAAGAGGTGTATCTCCTTAGAGTAGGTGGTTGCATCGCCTTGGGATAAGTGTTCTGCATGTAAATCTTTGTGCTTTTGGGCTGAGAGCCAATCCATGGGAGTGAGTCCAATTCTAGGTCCAAAGGGTAATCCAGAGCCATGGTTTTGGTGGTTCTACCAGACTCTATCCGACCAATAATTCTGGTCATTTTTGTGCTTTTGGATTTTGTTCCACAGTTTTTCTCCCACTCTATCCAGGATCTCCAGGTTTGATTCCTTTCTGAGTGGTTAGCATTGGTAGCCAGGCACCATCTAGTTCTGGTCTCGGGGTCCATTATATCCTTGGAATAATTGTTTCCAGATGCCTTTGATTTTCTTCAGGAGCTCTGGTAGCATAGTGCTTAAGGCATTTGACTGCTAACCAGAGGGCTGGCTATTCAAATCCACTAGCCACTCCTGAGAAGGAAGATTGGGCAATCTACTTCTGTAGTGATACTGCCTTGGAAACCCAAGGAGTGGTCACTATGAGTCGGATCTGACTCGATGGCAGTGAGTTTATTTTCTTTACTCTTCTTTGCTTCAGATGAGAGGAGACCAATAGTTGCATCTTAGATGGCCGCTATGAAGCTTTTAAGACCCCATTCGCTACTCACCAAAGTAGGTTGTGGAACATATTTTTATGTACTATGTGGTGCCAGTTGAGTTTTGTGTCCCCTGTGACTATGGTCTCAAGTCGCAGGCCCGGTAATTCTCTCTCTCTCAAGGTACTTGTGTCTGAGAGATTACTCCAACTCTGTTTTATGTTGCTTTTGTAAAGTGTGTGGCTAGTTTTGTAGCACAAGTGCGTATGTAAGATTATCTTCTCTGGTAGCATAGTGGCTAAAGCACTTGACTGCTAACCAGAAGGCTGGCGGTTCAAACCCACCAGCCACTCCTCGGAAGGAAGGTTGGGCAATCCTACTTCCGTAGTGATATTGCCTCGGAAACCCAAGGAGGGGTCGCTATGAGTCGGGGCCGACTTGACGGCACATAACAACAACAACAACAACAAATCTAACCTTGGTCTAGGGTATGTTCCTGTTCACCGACCCCACCTGATCTTTTCACTTATCTATGCATTATCTGTTGCCTGGTGTTTGATGTTAGTGGTAATGCAATACTAGGCATAAACAATTATATGCCTCTGTTGTCTATATCTTATGTGCATGTTTCAGTGTCTTTCTTTCCCCAGTGTCATCATGCTGGTCACAGACTTTTTCCATACCATCCCTGCCCTCACCTAGTTCAACATGTGATCCCCAACTAGTCTGAAACTTTCCCTCCCCTTCCCTCCCCAATAACCTACAAAGTGAGTTTCATTCCCTTAGTAAACCTTACCTTGACTTTTTACAATAATGGGCTCATACAATATTTGTCCTTCTGTAACTGACTTATTTTATTCGGTATGATGTCCCCAAATTCACACTGTAAGATGATTCATATATTTTTCATTATTGTTTAATGTTACAATGTATTCCATTGTGTGATTGTACCATAGTTTGGTTATCCATTTACCTATTGATGGGGATTTAGGTCATTTCCATCTCTTTGCTATCGTGAATTGTGCTGTGATGAACATGAGTGTACATATGTGTGTTCATGTCCTGTCTCTCACCTCTTAAGGATATATTCCTAGTAATGGAATTGCTGGATTAAATGGTATTTCTGTTTTCAGTTTTTTAAGGAAACACCTTACCATTTTCCACAATGGCTGTACCAATTTGCAGTCCCACCAGCAGTGGATGAGAGTTTCAATCTCTCTGCAACCTCACCAGCATTAGTTATTTTCTGTCTTGTTGAACTTTGGTATTATTACTGAGGTGAGATGATATCTCATTTTGTTTTGATTTGCATCTCTCTAAGGAGCTCTGGTAGCTCAATGCCTAAAGGCACTTGACTGCTAACTAGAAGGCTAGTGGTTCAAACCCACCAGCCACTCCTCGGAAGGAAGATGGGGCAATCTACTTCCGTAGTGATACTGCCTTGGAAACCCAAGGAAGGGTCGCTATGATTCGGGTCTGACTCGACGTCACATAACAACAACAACACAATGGCTAATGGGGAGCTCTGGTGGCGTAGTGCCTAAGGCATTTGACTGCTAACCAGAAGGCTGGCGGTTCAAACCCAGCAGACACTCCTCAGAAGGAAGGTTGGGCAATCTGCTTTCGTAGAGATGCCACCTCCGAACCCCAAGGAGGGGTCGCTGTGAGTCCGGGATTGACTCAATGGCAGGGAGTTTATAATGGCTAATGATTGTGAGCATTTCCTCATGTGTTTGTTGGCTGCCAGCATATCGTCTTTAGTGAAGTGTGTTTATGTCCCTTGTCCATTTTTGAATTGGATTGTTTGTCTTTTTGGTGTTGAGGTGTTGATGTTTTCTATAAATTTTAGAGGTAGTCCTTTGTCAGATATGTCATAGCCAAATATTTTTTCCCAATCTGTAGGTTGTTTTTTTACCCTTTTGGAGAAATCTTTTGACATGCATAAGAATTTAATTTTTAAAAGGTCCCAGTCATCTACACTTCCTGTGGATTTTGGTTTATGCTTCATAGTCTATTTATGCCATAAATTAGGGCCCCTAGATTTGCCCGTTTTATCTTTGATGAATTTTATAGTTTTGGGTTTTACTTTTAAGTCTTTGATCAAACTTGAGTTTGTTTTTGTTTATGGGGTGAGATATGGGTCTTGTTTCATTTTTCGGCAAGTGGATATCAAAGTTTGCCAGAACCATTTGTTAAAGAGACTCTCTCTCTCATTTAATGAGTTTTGGTCCTTTGTCAAAGATCAGCTGTCCATAGATGGATGGGTCTATTTCTGGATTTTTGATTCTGTTCTATTAGTCTGTCTATCATTGTACCAAGACCATGCTGTTTTAATTACTGTGGCTGTATAGTAGGTTTTGAGATATGGGAGTGTGAGACCCATTTTGTTTTTCTCCTTTACTGAAGGAGGTCTCTTTCCTTTCCATATAAAGTTGATAATTGGTTTTTCCATATCGTTAAACAATTTTGGCTTTGTAGTATTTCAGTGTTTTTGAGTTGAAGCTTGTTTTGTGTCCTAACGTATGGTCTGTTCTAGAGAATGATCCATGTGCACTGGAGAAGAATGTGTATTGTCCTTTTGTTGGGTGAAGTGTATATCTCTGTGAGGTCAAGTTGGTTGATTGTCGTGAGTTTTTCTTTATCTTTGTTGAGTGTTTTTGTAGTTGTTCTGTCCCTCCTTGAAAGTAGTGTGTTAAAGTCTCCTACTACTATTATTTTTCCTTTCAATTCAGTTAGTATTTGTTTTATGTATTTTGGAGCACTTTCATTGGGTGTGTCGATAATAATTACAGTGAGGTCTTTTTGGTCAGTTGATCATTTTAGCATCATATAATGTCCTTCTTTGTCCCTTATGCTTTTTCACCTTGAAGTCTACTTATCAGAAATTAATATTGCCACTCCTGCTCTTCTTTGGTTGCTATTAGCTTGGTATATGTATTTTTCACCCCTTAAGTTTTAATTTGTTTCTGTATTTGTGTCTAAGGTGGGTCTCTTGTGGGTAGCATATTGATAAGTCTTCTTTTCTTATCCAATCAACCACTCTCTTTCTCTTGACTGGTGCACTTAGTCAGTTAACATTGAGTGTAATTAATGATACATGCACGCTTGCACTGTGGTCAAGTTGGATCCGACTCATAGCAACCCCTTCTTGGATTTCCGATGTGGTATCACTACGGCAGTAGGTTGCCCAACCTTCCTTCTGATGAGTGGCTGATGGGTTTGAACCGCCAGCTTTCTGGTTAGCAGTCAAATGCCTTAGGCACTATGCCACCAGAGCTTCTGTAATTACTGCTGTCATTATATTGTGTTTTTTGTTGTGTTGTTGGTGGTTTCCTTGTTCCAAATATTTTTCTGTGTTGAGCTCATTTTGTTATCAGGTGTTTCTTCTCTTTTCTTCATTACTGTTGGTTTTGTGCTTACTAAAAGCCCATGTGTTTTTCTCCTTTCTGAGTTCGCTTAGGGGTATTGTTAATTTTCTTTCTGGTTACTCTGAAGTAAATTCTCGTCTCCTTAAGTTTTGAACAATCAGTTCTGTAAAAACATTGTCCCATCTTTCTCTCCATTTGGAAGTTTTGTAATTAAAACTTTTATTCCCTCTATTTGCTTTCTAGGAGCTCTGGTAGCATAGTGGCTAAGACACTTGACTGCTAACCGGAAAGCTGGTGGTTCAAACCCACCAGCCTCTCCTCGGAAGGAAGATGGGACAATCTACTTCCGTAGTCATACCGCCTCGGAAACCCAAGGAGTGGTCGCTATGAGTTGGGGCCGACTTGACGGCACATAACAACAACAACAACGATTTGCTTTCTGGTGGGTGTCATCTGCAGATTGACTCTTTTTTCACTGTGTACATTATTTTATGAGCTTATTTTGAGCATCTATTTCTGATTTGGTTTTGAAGTAGTAATGTGAAGTTTTCTGGTTTTAATTTGCTGTTCTCTTTTGTGGGTTCTCTATTGGAAGTACTCCCTTTAGCATTTCTTGTAGGGTTGGTCTGGTTATCACAAATGCCCTTAATTTTTGTTTGTCTGAGAATATCTTGATTTCACCCTCATATTTGATGGACAATTTGGCTGGATATAAGATTCTTGGATGGAAGTTCTTTTCCTTCAATGTTTTATACATGCCATCCCATTGCCTTCTTGCCTCCATGGTTTCTGCCGAGAAATCAGAACTTAGTCTTATTGGTTGTCCATTGTAAGTGACATTTCATTTTTCTCGTGCTGCTCCCAAGATTCTTTCTTTGTCTTTGCTTTTGGAGAGTTTGATTATGACATATTTTGGTGACTTTCTCTTGGGATCTATCTTGTATGGGGTATGTTGAGCTTCTTGAACAGGTATTTTTTTCTTCCTTCATGATATGAGGGAAATTTTCTGTTATTAAGTCTTCCACAATTTCCTCAGTGGGTTTTTTGTTTGTTTGTTTCCTTTTGTTCTGTTAGTCCAATGAGGTGTATGTTGTTTCTTTTCACGTCATCCCGTCTAACTCTTAGGTTCTCTTCATGTCTCTTAAATCTTTTTTCTGATTTTTCTTCACACAGGCTGGTGTCAAGGGATTTCTCTTCTAGTTGGGAAATGTGTTCTTCATCCAGTTCTAGTCTACTTTTTTGTCTTTCCGCTGTGTTGTCTAACTGTAATTTTTGTGTCTATCTTCTGGATTTCTAATTGCTGTTTTGTATGAGTTCTAATTGTGTATTTATTTAGTTATTTTGTTCTTGAATGTTTTTCTTGAATTCTTCCAGGGTACTGTCTTCTCGTTGATTCTGTTTGTGGTTTCCTTGAGCTCTTGGAGAGTCCTGTATATCTACCTTCTCAATTTCTTCTCTTATAGTTCTATTGCTTGTTCTTCTTCCATGACAGGTAATTCTTTAGTTTGGGCTTTTATTTGTATTGTCTTGTCCCATTTTTTGTTTGTTTGTTTGTTTGATTTGAGGTTGTCTGTTGTTTCCTAGGGCACTCTGGTGGTGTAGTGCCTAAGGCATTTGACTGCTAACCAGAAGGCCAGTTGTTCAAACCCACCAGCCACTCCTTGGAAGGAAGGTTTGGCAATCTACTTCCGTAGTGATAGTGCCTCAGAAACCCAAGGAGGGGTCACTAGGAATTGAAACCGACTCAATAGTAGTGAGTTTTTTTTTTTTTTTTCCCCCCTCAGGTAAGGGAAAGAAAACAAAAAAAAAATAAAGGAGAATGCTAGGGCAGTGGGGTCCCGGGTGCTCAGTCCATGATGGCATTCTTCACAAGCTCAGGAGGTGATAGAGGGCAAGGTGCCCAGTCAGGAACAGTGCTTCTGCTGGCCTTGGGGGTGAGATGCCTGGTCTGGAGTGGTGCTTCTGCCAGCTGAGGGGGTAATGGGAGGCTGAGCACCTGCTCTGGGGCAGTGTACTCTGTTGGCTGTGGATGTGGCAGGTGATGTGGAGCCCAGTCTGTAGTGGCCAACTCTGCTAGCCAAGGAGGCATCAGGGGCAGGCTTCCTGATTTGCAGGAGTGCCTGCTTCCAAATGTGAGTTGGCATTCACCTGGCTCCTGATCCACAAAGGTGCACCTGTGACATTATGCAGAGCAGAAGCTGTGTAAGGGGCTGTTACTGGCCACTGGGTTAGTGGGGGTGGGAGATGGCCACACTGCATGTCACCAGGAAGGTATTGGGAGTAAGCAAGAGATAACACTTTTCTGGTTACCAGCCACCAGTATGGACACCACTGGTGCAGTCTTGGCTGAGCGGCGCTGGTTATCTAATTCCTGCTGTCATTGGAATGCTGCTTGAAATAATTCAAAATGACCGTGCTGTGCCGGGTGATTTGCCAGTCACCCTCTGTATGTCTCCATGTTCACTGTTTTCATTCAGTTTCTTCTTCTAATTAGTATTTGATATACTTCTTTATTCTTTTTTTGAAGCTCAGGGTTCCTGGATTATCATCTTTATCAGTTTGGTGTTTCTGGTATTGTAGAAGGTCTGAGTAGCATGTATGCTTTAGTCTGCTATCTTAATGGAGGTCTCCCCCTCAGTCTCTTCCTATTTGTTTGATCCCTTTTCTGTAAATCTGCAGTGATCTTTTCAAAGTGTCACCCATCTTCCTTTCTACATTTGTTATTATAACATAGCTGTTTTCATATTTTCCTAATGTAATTTTCCTATAAATTTTGTTTCTTTTGTAGTTTTTTCTAGTAGTACTTCTAATTATCTTCTTGGTTATTTTAAAAGTTGAGAGTTCCCTTGTCTGGAGTAAAGTAGAGTGAAGAAAATCAACGACATAAAAACAGTCCAAGAGATGACTAATGGACCATATGAACCTCAGTCTCCATGACCCTGGGGCAAGAACTAGATGATACTCAGCTACCACTGTGAACCACTCTGAAAGGGACCACAATAGGAGATCTTGGATAGAGTGGGAGAAAAATGTGGAATAAATTTGAAAATAATAGATCAGGATTACTGGTCTGATAGAGACTGGTGGAACCCCGGAGACAATGGCCCTTAGTCATGCTTCGGGCCTGCATCTGAACTCACTCCTGTGGCTCAACTTTAGGCCAAACAATAGACAGGTCATAAGGTAATCAGTGACACCAGGAAGGTATGTATGCACTTCTTAAATCAAACATAAGAGATCAGAAGGGCAGCATTGGAAAGGAATGGATTGGAAAGCATTGGCAGGAATGGATAGGAAAGAAGGACAGAGGGAAATATTAACCACACGGAGTAAGTGAGAAGAGTGCTGTTATGTTGTAGGGATTGTAATCAATGTCACAAAATAAAAGTGTGTATGAACTGTTGTAAGGAAAATAAATTTGTTCTGTAAACTTTCATCCAAATCACAATTAAAAATAAAAAAAAAAAATAACAAAGCTTTGGGATCAAATTGTAGTGCATAAGGCATTTGACTATGAACTAGAAGGGTGGAGGTTAAAACCCACCAGCTGCTCTGTGGAAGGACGATGGGGCAATCTACTTCTGTAAAGATTTACAGCCTTGGAAACCCAGTGGGGGTCACTATGAGTTAGAATCGACTTGATAGCAGTGAGGTTTTTGTTGTTGTTGTTGTTGATTTGTTTTCCGGAAAGATTAGGTAGGAACTTCAGGGAGTAATGGAAAAGGAACAACTCAAAAAAGAGGGGTAAGAATGCTTATACAACTCAAAGAATGTAATGAGAATCCCTAAATGGTACATGTAAAAACTGTTGAGTTGGTATATGTCTTGTATATATTCTCAACAACAACTAACTAAATAAATAAAAGTTTTATACACACACACGTATGGATCTCTGTTGGTGTAGGAGCTCTGCCTCGTCAAATGTCAGATTGCCTAAAGGCATTTAATTTTCAATCAGAAGATTGTTGGTTTGAACTGACCAGCTGCTCCATGGAGGACAGATAAAGCAATCTATTTCCTTAAATATTTACCACCTTGGAAACCCAATGGGAGTCACTGTGAGTTGGAGTTGGCTCGATAGCAGTGTGCTTTTGGTTTTGTTGGTGTTGTGCTTAAAGCATTGGGCTGCTAACCAAAAGACCAGTGGTTCAAACCTGCCAGCACCTCTGCAGGAAAAAGATGCTTCCATAAGGATTTTACAGCTGCAAAAACGGCAAGGAGGCCACATGTTCTGACCTCCTCTAACCCTACAAGGGGAAAGCAGGATTACCAGCAGTAACCCAAGGCCTATTACTGCAAGGCCAGACATGCTGCCTCCCTCCAGCCCTTTCACCAACCGTTCCTCCCAAAGCACCCACCACCTCTCTCCTGGGTTCGATAATTTGCTGCAGTGGCCACACAGAACTCACAGATTATGAGGTTTATTAGGGAAGCACCAGGTTACAATTTGGGTTCAAGAAAAATGCTCAGTCTCTCTCCCAGCCCACTGTCCCTCGGCCAACAGTCTCTCACAGTCTCTTTCCCAGCAGTACTGGTCCCTCAGTGTCTCACTCAGCAATGTGTGTCTCTTGGTTCTCTTTCCCAGCAACATGTGTCTCTTTCGGCAGCACATCTTCCTCAACTAGCAGTCAGAGAGAGTTCTGCCTCCAGGAGACCTCCTTTTGAGCCCGGCAGGGTGGTCAAACTAGCCAATCATAGCATCAGAACTCTAAGCACCTGAGAGAGAGTGGGAACCTCCCAGAATATTGTATTGTGCCACGCCCAACAGAAATAACCCAGGTGGATAGCTTCAGCAATCAGGAGCTCCTCAGTTGCTCATAGAAAATCCCACCTTGGAGTTTACAAAGACTTATGGGTAGAAAAGCCACACTAAGTAATTTACTATACCGCAACAGCCTTGAAGACCCTGTAGAACAATTCTGTTCTGCCCTAAAGGGTTCCGTAGGGTCAGAATTGAGTCCATGGTGATGGGTTTGGTTTATTTGTATGTGTAGGTATATATCTATGTGTGTGTGTGTTGTGTGTATACATATATGTACATATAAATGTATATATGTATATGTGTGTGTGCGTGTGTGTGTGTGTGTATATATACGTGTTTGTGAATTACATAGTATGGCTTTTCTAGCCATAGTGTTTGTAACTACCATCAGATTCCCCTCACTGCCATCGAGTTGGATCTGACTCATAGTGATCCCTCCTTGGGTTTCTGAGGCAGTATAGACTTCCGAGACAGAAGTAGATTGCCCAATCTTCCTTCCAAGGCGTGGTTGGTGGGTGTGAACAGTCAGCCTTCTGGTTAGCAGTCAAATGCCTTAGGCACTAAGCCACCAGAGCTCCAGGTACCAAAAACCAAACTCACTGCCGTCGTGTCAATTTCGACTCATAGTGACTCCTCCTTAGGTTTCCAAGGTGGTATCTCCACGGAAGTAGATTGCCCAGTCTTTCTTCTGAGGAGTGGCTGTTGGTTTTTAACCACCAGCTTTCTGGTTAGCAGTCAAATGCCTTAGGCTCTATGCTACCAGAGCTGGATTACTAGGTGGGGCCATGCAGATTACTAGGTGTGTAGATTGGTTAGTTTTATCACTCTGTCAGGATCAAAATGAGCCCTCCTCGAGGCAAAGGGGGAATCTTACTGCCATCAAGAGAGAAAAGCTGGAGGTAAAGTAGTGTGTTCTTGGACCTGAGATCCCTGCACTGGACCTCCTTGGCAAAGTTACCCCAGCAAAGAGAGATGCCCAGCAGAGAGAGATGCCCCAGCAGAGAGAGATGGTTGCAGTGGAACCAAGAGGCATGAGACAGAGCGGCAGGCTTACACAGAGTGAGAAAGCTGAGTGCCATTGGGGAAGAGCCTTGCTGATGGAGTGCAGTGCACCTAGGTGCACCTATTGGCACAGCTAAAAGATCCTAGTAACATTTGCTGGAGCAGGGCAGAGCCCAGGTTGACAGTCCAGGGGCCAGAGCGGTATGTGTGAGGGTATAGCAGAGGGGAGGGGAAACTATCCTGATCAAAGAATAGAATCCTGCACAGGTTCCTGAACCTGAATTATATAGCCTGTTACTTCTCTAATAAACCCCATAATTGTGAATATTGTCTGTGAGTTCTGTGTGGACATTGCAACGAATGATCAGATCCAGCAGAGAAGTAGCAAGTGCTGTGGGAGGGTGCTGTGGGAGGGACGGCTGGTGTCAGAATTGGTAAAAGGCTAGAAGGTGGGGGCATGTCTGGCTTCATAGGAGTAAACCTAGAGCTGCTGATGGTGATTCTTTCTTCCTCTTGTGACGTTAGAGAAGGTCAGAGGAGGCTGCCCCCAAGTCCTTTTTGCTGTGTTATGTATATATGCATACACATGTATGTGAATATATATATGTATGTATATATATAAATATAAAAGTTGAGAGTTGAACTTGAAACAGAAAAGCTTTGTATATAGTAGGTGAGGTAAAGGAATAATAAAATTTAGATGTGGAAAATGAAAGAAGCCTTGGAAGATACATCATTAAATTAAGAGAACAGAAGTAGCATACTAGATTTTAGCAGCGGAGGAGACACCCAGGGATACCTTGGCTGATCTTCTGACTCTTGGCATGTAAAGTGGTATTAGCTGTTTTACTGAGGAGGCATTGAAGTCTGTGAGTGAAGTGGTATATATAAAGTTACAGAGTAACAGAGGCAGTAGAAAAATGGAAAGGAATTAAAAAAAAAAAAAAAAAATTGGCAGCTGGTCAATGGTTGAGAAAAGTACCTCTAAAATTGTGACTTTGGGAATGATATTTTATGCCAAAGCTCTTGAATTTGTTTCAGAGTTGTAATGGAGAATTCAGTTGTTCAACCGTTTTATTCAGTGTGAAACATAGATAAGATAAGCACTTTAGCATACTAGTGCAAGCTTAAAATTGTTACTAACAGGCATCAATTCCCCCAACTGCTTTAAAAACTTGTAATGTTGTACACTGTGAAACTATTCATTCTCTTGGAACATAGTTTTGTCTGGGAAGAAAAAACAGCTCTTTGACATTCAAAAATAACTGTTTTAGGAGTAAAGAGTGAATATATTGATAATGTAACAGCCTTTCTCTTGAGTGTTTATCTCTAAATAGCTCTTCTAACTTGTTTCTTAATTTTTTTCAGTGATAAAAAGACCTCTGCAGCCTAGGAGCCCCAGTTTAAAGGAATGTAAGAACAAATATGATCAAGGTGCGGTCACTTTAAAAGACTAGGTAGTGGGCTATTTCTGTTTTCAGGGATCACCTTCACAACTGTGGTTACAGGTCCCTTGATTTAGGACTAACAGTTTTCCACAAAAGCCACAGATCAGTTTTGATCTCACAGAGCCTGGCTATGAGGACATCATTTTAGGACTCAAGGCTGTGATGTGTCTTGTGCAGAAAAGTTAGAGGATACCCTTCACGTTAGGCTGGGAGTGCATAGAGGATTTTGCAAGTTGTGGCTGAGCGAGTGGTAATTGTCAAATCCTCTTACATCACTGTCATTGGTCATTTGCCTTTAGAGACTGTGAAATTTCAGGATGCAGATCTCCTCAAAGAGGGCAGGCGTCGCTCTGGACTTTTCTGAGAGATTAGGGCAAACAAGTGATTACCTGGACATAACCTGTTTAGTAAGTTACCAGTTTACCATGATGTGTCAGCATAGGCAGGGAAGAAGAGCAAGATAGGAATGTGCAGATTTCATAGGGGTAACTAGTGTCTGTCCTTACTTAAGGTAATTTAGCGCAGGTCTGCCAAGTTGGGGGTGTAGACAAATAAATGGCTAGAGACTGGAGGAGACATGCAGTTAACTACAAGCTTACCTTTGAGTGCACTAAAATAAGTGTGAGTTTGGTGCCCAGGGTACTGGTATAGGCACCTCCTCCAGAACTGCACTGTCAGTCAGTCTCACATGTCCATCATGGGAGCACTCAGGGAAGGGGTCAGGGCTTTTGAGTTCTGGGCCTTGATCTTAGGCCTGCACACACATCATGTTGTTTGGCTTTTATACTGCCCCATACATAGGTTCTATAGGAAGTGTGTGGCTGGGGAGAAGTGGAGACAGCAGGCCTCTCTGAAGAGCACTTCTCTGCATCCCCACTCTGTAGGGTACCACTGATGCCTCCTAGGGCCAGATCTCCTACTTTTTAAAGAGAAGCTGGAAACACAGACTTATATGTGAAATCTTATTTTTCTGTCTTGGCAGTGAAAGCCATTTTATGGAATGGCAGCTTATGATTTAGGCTAGAACTTGACTGAATTCCGGGTGCCTTTTTTTTTTAATGATAACTTAATGCCTAGTTTTATTTACTCCTGTTGTTAGTTGTCTTCAGGTCGATCCTGACTCATGATGACCCCAGCCTGTATAGAGTTGAACTACTCCATGTATTTTCAAGGCTATGACCCTTCAGAAGCAGATCACCAGACCTGTCTTCTAAGGCACACCTCTCAGTGGGTTCCTTTGGCTGTTAGTCAAGTCCTTAACTGTTTGTGCCACCAAGGGACTTTTTTTCCTGATTATTTTCTTTTTTCTTTTTAGAGCTTGTTTTATATTCAACATTACATGTACATTTAGTTTCATTCCCCGTTTACCATGGGCAACCCTAACACAACCCTAACTCCTCCCCTCCCTGTCCAGTAACCCTCCCCATGTCCCTCATATTTACGCAATCCTGTTTGTCCTGCATTTCCTCAATTTGAATGTTGCCCCTCTGGTGCTCGTGGTCTATTGCTCTAAGGGATGTATTACCATAGAGTATGTGCGTCATCCTGCGTTGAGTGGTCTGCATGTACATCTTGTTAACTGTTGGGCTGAGAGCCAGCCCCTGAGAGTGAGTTCTATTCCAGGCGCAGAATGTATTCCAGGGCCATAGTATTGGGGGTCTCATCAGACTCCATCTGACCAGTAATTCTGGTCATTATTGAATTTTTGGATTTTGTTCCACATTTTTCGTCTTACTCTATTTAGGATCTCCACATTTGATCCTTTGCTAAGTGGTTGGCATTGGTAGCTGGGCACCATCTAGTTCTCCTTCTGGTCTCGAGGGCCATTGTGTCCTAGGGCTGATTGCTTCCAAGTGCCCTTGTGTTTTTGCATTCTTCTTCGCTTCCGACACTAGGAGACCATTAGCTGCATCTTAGATGGTCGTTTGAAAGTTTTTAAGACCCCAGTCGCTACTCACCAGTGTAGGATGAGGAACAAGGCTTTTATGTATTTTGTTGTGCCAGTTGAGTCTGGTGTCCCCCAGTCCTGTGGTCCTGAGACAGTAGGTCTATTGGGTCTTTCCTTCATAGTGTCTGGGTGTCTGTGAGGGATTACTCTGTATCTGTCTTCTGTTGTTTCTGTAAGGATTGCAGGTATTTTGTATCAATGGTGTCTGTGCAAGATTAGCCTCAGCTAAATCTGTCTTTGGTTTAGAGTATACTCCTGTTAACTGACTTCCATCTGATCCTCTCAGGTGTTTATGTGTTTATCTGTAGCCTGGTGTTTAGTGTTAATGGTAATACAGTATTGTGGACACATTGGTTGGTATTACCATCTGTCATCTATCTCTTATGTGCACAATTCGGTGTCCTCCCATTTCCTAATGTTATCATGGTGGTCACAGATCCGTTCCGTATATCCCTCCCCTTACCCACATCAGCGTGTGGGCCCCAATTAGCCCGAAATTAATCCCTCCCCTTCTCTCCCCATCCCGGTAACCTACAAAGTGAGTTCCCTTTCCCAAGCAAACCCTTCTTTATCTTTTTACAGTAATGGGCTCATAAAGTACTTGTTTTTCTGTAGTTGATTTACTTCACTCAGCCTAAAGTCCTCCAGGTTCATCCTCGTTGTGTATCCCTTGTTGTTCTTTAATGTATGTAGCATAGTATTCCATTGTGTGAAAGTACCATAAGTTGGTTATCCACTCATCTGTTGATGGGCATTTAGGTTGTTTCCATATCTTTGCTATAGTGAATTGTGCTGCGATGAACACAGGTGTACATATGTCTGTTTGTGCGCTTTCACCTCTTCAGGTTATATTCCTAGTAATGGAATTGCTGGGTCAAATGGTACTTCTGTTTTCACTTTTTTAAGGAAGTGCCATACTGTTTGCCACAATGATTGTACCATTTTACAATCCCAGCAGCAGTGCACACGAGTTCCAGTCTCTCCGCAATCTCACCAGCATTTGTTATTTTCTGACCTGTTGAACTTTGCTATTACTGCTGGGGTGATCTCATCATTGTTTTGATTTGCATCTCTCTAATGAAGGTTGGGCAGTCCTACTTCCGTAGTGATAACTGCCTCGGAAACTCAAGGAGGGGTCGCTATGAGTCGGGGCCGACTGACGGCACATAACAACAACAACAACAACAATGACTAATGATCGTGAGCAATTTCTCATGTGTTTATTGGCTGCCAGTATATCTTTGGTGAAGTGTCTGTTCAAGTCTTTTTCTCATTTGTGAATTGCATTATTTGTCTTTTTGGTGTTGAGGTGTTGAAGTTTTCTATAAATTTTGGAGATAAGTCCTTTATCAGATATGTCATAGGCAAATATTTTTTCCAAATCTGTAGGTTCTCTTTATACCCTTTTGACAAAGTCTTTTGATGTGCATAAGAATATATAGTTTTGGGTTTTATATTTAAGTCTTTGATCCAGCTTGGGTTTGTTTTTGTGTATGGGGTGAGGTATGGGTCTTGTTTCATTTTTCTACAGGTAGATATCCAGTTTTGCCAGCACCATTTATTAAAGGGGCTGTCTCTTCTCCATTTAATGGGTTTTGGACCTTTGTCAAAGATCAGTTGTCCATAGATGGATTTGTCTATATCTGGACTTTTCGATTCTGTTCCATTGGTCTGTCTGTCTGCCAGGCTGTTTTGACTACTGTGTTTGTATACTAGTTCTTAACATCCAGGAGTGTGAGACCTCCCACTTTGTTGTTGCTCTGCTTATCTGAGGTCTCTTCCCTTTTCATATAAAATTAGTAATTGGTTTTTCCATGTCCTTAAAAATTTTGTTGGAATCTGGATCGGGATTGTGTTAAATGTGTAGATTGCTTTAGGTAGTATTGACATTTTTACGATATTCAGTCTACCTATCCATGAACGAGGTTGTTGTTGTTGTTATGTGCCGTCAAGTTGGACCCGACTCATGGCAACCCCTGCTTGGGTTTCTGAGGCAGTATCACTATGGAAGTAGATTGCCCAGCCTTCCTTCTGAGGAGTGGCTGGTGGGTTTGAACCACCAGCCTTCTGGTTAGCAGTCAAATGCCTTAAGCACTACCCCACCAGAGCTCCTATGAACAATGTGCTTGTTGTTGTTGTTGTTGTTGTGTGCCGTCGAGTCGGACCCAACTCATAGCGACCCCTCCTTGGGTTTCCGAGGCAGTATCAGAGCTCCTATGAACAATGTGTTGTTGTTGTTGTTATGTGCCATTGAGTTGGACCTGACTCATAGCGACCACTCCTTGGGTTTCCGAGGCAGTATCACTACGGAAGTAGATTGCCCCATCTTCCTTCCGAGGTGTGTTTCCATTTATGTAGTGCCCTTGTTCCTTGTAGCAGTGTTTTATAGTTTTCTTTGTATAGGTCTTTTGAGTCTCTGGTGGTTTATTCCTAGATATTTAATCTTTTTCGTAGCTATTGTAAATGGTATTGTTTCCCTTATTTCTTTATCAGAGGACTCTTTGTTAGTGTAGAGGAATGCAACTGATTTTTGTATGTTGACCTTGTATCCTGTCACTTTGCTGAACCTCTCTATTAGTTCCAGTAGTTTTTTTATTGAGTCCCTTGGGTTTTCTATGTACAGAATCATGTCATCTGCAAATAGAGATATTTTAGTTCTTTGCCAATTTGTATGCTTTTTTATTTCTTTCTTGCCTTATTGCCCTGGCCGGGACTTCCAATACAATGTTAAACAGAACTGGTGATAGAGAGCATCCTTATCTGGTCCCTGTTTGTAAGGGGAATGCCTTGAGTCTTTCCCCATTAATAATGATGTTGGCTGTTGGCTTTGCATATATGCCCTTATTATGTTGAGGAATTTCCCTTCTGTCCCTGCTTTTCTGAACAGGAATGGGTGTTGGGTTTTATCAAGTGCCTTTTCTGCATCAATTGATATAATCATATGCTTCTTTTGTTTTGTTTATGTGGTGGATTACATTGATTGTTTTTCTGATGTTGAACCACCCTTATAGGCCTGGTATTAATCCCAGTTGGTCAGGGTGTATTAATTTTTTGATAATGTTGTTGGATTCTGTTGGCTAGGATTTTGTTGAAGATTTTTACATCTATGTTCATGAGGGATATTGGTCTATAGATTTCCTTTTAGGTGGTGTCTTTCCCTGGTTTTGATGTTAGTGTTATGCTTGCTTCATGAAATGAGTTTGGGAGTATTCCATCTTTTTCTGTGTTCTGGAATAGCTTGAGTAGCATAGGTGTGAACTCTTCCCTGAATATTTGATAACATTCTCCAGTGAAGCCATCAGGGCCAGGGCTTTTCTTTGTGGGAAGATTTTTTTGACCTGTTCAATTTCTTCTTTTGTTATAGGTCTATTCAAGTATTCTGTCTCTGAGTGGGATAGTTTAGGTAGATCTTGTGATTCTAGAAACTTGTCCATCTCTTCCAGGTTCTCAAATCTGTTGAAGTACAGTTTTTTATTAATAGTCTGTCAGTATCTTTTTTATTTCAATTGGTTCTGTTGTACTGACACCGTTTTCATTTACAATTCTTGTGATTTGGATCTTCTGTTTTATTTTGTTAGGTCTGTCAGTGGCCTACGGATTTTATCAGTCTTTTTGAAGAACCAGCTTTTTCTTTTATTGATTTTCTCTGTAGTTTTTTTGTTTTCTGTTTCATTGATTTCTGCTCTGATCTTTATTATTTCCTTAACTTCTAGATACTGTAGGATTCATTTGTTGTTCTTTTTGTACTTGTTGGAGTTGATGAGTTAGAGTGTTGATTTTGTTTCTTTCCTCTTTTTTGATGTATGCATTTATTGCTATAAACTGTCCTCTGAATACTACTTTCGCTGTGTCCCATAGGTTTTGGTATGATGTATCTTCATTGTTATTTGTTTCTAGGATTTTTTTTATTTCAGTTTTTATTTGTTCTATTACCCAGTAGTTTTTGAGCAGTGAATTGTTCCACTTCCATAGTTTTGATGTTTTTTCCTTGTTCTTCCTATCATTAATTTCTAATTTTATAGCATTGTGGTCCGAGAGGATGCTTTATATTATTTCAGTGCTTTTGAATTTATTGAGGCTTGTTTTATGTCCTAACATATGATCTGTTCTGGAGAAGGATCCATGTGCACTGGACAAGAATGTGAATTGTACTTTTGTTGGGTGAAATGCTCTGTATATGTCTATGAGGTCGAGTTGGTTGATTGTATTGTTGAGTTGTTCTGTATCTTTGCTGAATTTTTTTCTAGTTGACCTGTCTCTCTTTGAAAGTGGTGTGTTAAAGTCTCTTACTACTATCATAGAGTTGTCTGTTGTCCCTTTTAATTCAGTTAATATTTGCTTCTTGTATTTCATTGAGTGCATAAATATTTATTGTAATGTCTTGTCAGTTGACCCTCTCAGCATAATATAATGTCCTTCTGCGTCTCTTATGATGTTTTTCACCTTGTTGTTGTTGTTATGTGCTATCGAGTCAAACCCGACTCATAGCGACCCCTCCTTGGGCTTCTGAGGCAGTATCACTACGGAAGTAGGATTGCCCAACCTTCCTTCCGAGGAGTGGCTGGTGGGTCTTAATGTCTATTTTATCAGAAATCAATATTGCCACTCCTGCTGTTTTTGGTTACCATAGACTTGGTATATTTTTTTTTTTCATCCCTTAACTCTTAATTTGTTTTTATCTTTGTGTCTAAGGTGGGTCTCTTGTAGGCAGCATATCGATGAGTCTTCTTTTCTTATCCAGTCTGCCAATCTGTTTCTCTTGATTGGTGCATTTAGTCCATTCACATTGAGCGTAATTAATGATAGGTGTGAATTGATTGCTGTCATTCTGTTGTGTTTTTTTGCCATGTTGTTGGTGTTTCCTTGGTCCATATAGTTTTCTGTATTGAATTTGCCTTGTTGCCCAATGCTGCCTCTCTTTTCTTCTTTATTGTTGGTTTTGTACTTATTAAACCCATATGTTTTCCTTCCTTCTGTATTTGCTTAGGAGGATTGTTAATTTTCTCTGTGGTTGCTTTGGAGTACATTCTTGTCTCTACATTTTTAGAACAGTGTGTTCTATGAAGACATTGTCCTGCTTTCCTCTCCATTTGGAAGTTTGTACCTAGAAGTTTTATTCCCTCTAATAGGTTAATTGCTGTTGTCGTGTGCTGATTGACTTGCTTGGTTTGTAGTGTATAGTGTTTTATATTCTTACTTTGAGTTTCTATTTCTGGTTTGGTTTTAGTGTTGATGCCACGTATACTGATTTCATTGATCTCTGTTTGTGTTTTCTATTGGAAGGACTTCCTTAAGCATTTCTTGTAGGGTTGGTCTGGTTTTCACAAAAATCCCTTAATTTCTGTCTGAGAATGCCTTGATTTCGCCCTCATATTTGATGGATAATTTGGCTGGATATAGGATTCTTGGTTGGATGTTCTTTTCCTTCAGTGTTTTATATATGCCATCCCATTTCCTTCTTGACTGCATGGTTTCTGCTGTGTAATTGGAGCTCAGCCTGTTTGATGATTATAAGTAATATTTCTTTTGTCTTGGGCAGCTCTCAAAATTTTACTTTGTCTTTGGTTTTGGAGAGTTTCATTATAATATGCCTCAGTGTTTGATACCTTGTGTGGGGTTCTATGAGCTTCTTGGACAAATATCTTTTCTTCCTTCATAATATGGGGGAAGTTTTCTGTTAGTAGGTGTTCCACAATTTTCTTGGTGTTTTTTTTGCTTCGTCTTGTTCTGGAATTCCAATGAATCTTATGTTGTTTCTTTTCATATCATCCCATATAACTCTTAGATTCTCTTTATTTCTTTTAATCTTTGTTCTAATTTTTCTTCATACAGGCTAGTGTCCAGGGATTTGTCTTCTAGTTGGAATATGCATTCTTCAGCCAGTTCTGTCCTACTCTTTTGTGCCTCTTCTATAGTGTGTAATTCTGTAATTTTGGTATTCCTCTTCTGGATTTCTGGATTTCTAACTGCTGTTTTTGTATGAGATCTCATTGTGCATTAATCTTGTTATTTTGTTCTTGAATGATTTTCCTGAGTTCTTCCATGGAACTGTCTGTGTTCTCCTTGCTTGTGTTTGGGGTTTCCTTAGGCTGTTGTAAAGCTGTATAAACAAATTTTCTGAATTCCTTCTCAGATAATTCTGTTGCCTCTTATTTCTCCATGTTTAATGAAACCTTTGTTTGTGGTTTTGCTTCTAATGCCTTATCCTTTTTTTTTTTTGTTTGTTTGATTTGAGGTTGCCTGTTGTTTCCTAGACATTTTGAGGTTTTCTTTAACTGCTGGGTTATGTATTGCTTTATTTTGTCTTTGTTTTATGATTTAATATTTTGAAAATGTGGAGCAGCTGGTGCATTTTAATTTTTTAGTTGTTAATTCAGGTATGCTTGGTTGGTCTGCAGTTTTCTTTGTGATGATGGAATCACTGTGTGGAATGTAGATATGGGTCTTTTGTTTGTTGTAAAGAGGATTTAGAATTCAAACCAGGAGGTATTATGGTGGGTGAATGTGATTTCTTCTATTGGGTGAGTGAGGTTATTGGTGGGGAAGGTGGGAGTGGAAGAGAAAATAGAGGAAAGCTTGCCACCTAGAGGTGGTTTCTAGGGCTTTGAGTGGGCTGCTAATGATGATGTTGTACTGTTATTCACAGGCCCACAGCTCAAGTTCAGCAAAGACTCTAGTTGTTAAGGGGTTGCTCCTTTGTGCCAGGCTCAGACACACGCAAAAACCCTGCTTCCAAGGCCCCTCGGTGCCAAAAAGCCAACCTAAGACAGCTGCCCGGCTCTGCGATGTGCTGCGGGAGTTCCTCTCTTGCTGCACCAAAGATCTGCTCAGTTTCAGTGGCGCTTGAGTGAGGGTAGTGCCAGCTCGTACCCTGTGGTCCCAGTATTACTGACAAAGTCAATTGTGGGCCCCTCAGTGCCAAAAAGCTGACCCAAACCTGTTCATTGATCCTTTTCAGGGGCACCTCCCCAGGCCCAACCTCTTGCAGCACCAATGGACTCTCTGCTCAAGTTTCAGCAGCAATAGGAGTGCCTGCTTGCACCCAGCCGACCCAAGTTACCAATAAAATCAGGTGCTGAAGGTAGATCCTTGGGGTGATTGCTGGTATGCTGCTGTGGTCTCTGGTATGCTGGCGTGGTGTGTCTTCTTCCTTAACCCAGGGAGGACTCAGATGGTCTTTCTCACCTGATGGTCGGTACTCCTGCAGGGAGGTCTCTGATGGCCTTTCTTGCCTGACTTTTGGTGCTCCACAGGGTAGATCTTTTCTTGTTATTTTTTTCCCCTGTCCCTTTCTCCTTTCTAATCCTATTCCCCTGAGTTTGGTGCACTCTGGCTCAGTGAGTTCAGGGCACCAGAATCCCTAATTCAAACTGTTGTACCTAGTTTTTTAAGCACTAAGATGCTAGACGGAATTAGTGTGGTGATTACTGATGAGATTCCATTTTGAAACCCTGAGCACCATGTTTTGTGGAGGACTTTTGACAAAACCTGAAACAACTAGGGGAGAGAATACTCTGCAAGCCCCATCTGAGGAGCTCTTGGAAGACTAGATGTATTGAGTGGAAAGGAGAGAACTAAGGGATGTTGCAATCAGGGGATCAGTTCTGGGAGTGCCGTCAAGGAAGGATAATTATTTGCTGCTCCAGAGGACAGAACTGAGCTAGGCGGTGGCACAGGAGAAAAACATGTTTCTCAGAATGTAGTCCAGGAGGTGATCCAAGAAGTTAGAGTTCCATGAGTCTAGGAGGTTGGAAAGTTGTCTGTTTGGCCTTTTGTGGACTTTGAGGGTGCACGTTAGCAGGTGCTTCCCAGCCTTCAGAGCTCTGTGGGGTCCAGGCCACTGGCCTGGCATGTTCTAGTTTAGCCAACTCCTTTCACTCACTCTGCCTCAGCACCCTGCTGTGGTCAAGGTTTAGAAATTGGGGCTATTCATAGAATTCATTAGAGCATTTGGTTTTCACTCATATGGCAAGTATTTTTTGAGGTCCTAGTGTGTTTCTTTGCCTGAATTGCTCTTACCCTAGATACTTGATTTCTCAAATTTGTTGAAGTCTATATTTGTGGCAAGCCTTACCCGTCACTCTACCTTCTTGTCTAACTTTATTTTTCTTCATTGTGCTTGTCAGTGTCTGGCATCTGCTTATTTATACTAAAATCATAAAGAGCAAGAAACTTTATTGTATTTACTTTATAGCTGTACTCTATACAGAGGAGCTCTGGTGGCATGGTGGTTAAAGCATTCAGCTGCCAACCAAAACACTCTCTAAAAGCTGATGGAGATGAAAATGCTCTACACTGAGACTATAATGGCTGCACAATTCTGTGAATATGCTAAAAATCATTGAATTAGGCACTTCAAAGTCTTATTGCCCTGACTAGGACTTCCAATACAGTGTTGAATAGAAGTGGTGATAGAGGGCATCCTTGTCTTTTTCCTGTTCACAAAGGGAATCCTTTCAGTCTCTCTCCATTGAGAATAATGTTGGCTGTTTGTTTTGCATAGATGCCCTTTATAATGTTGAGGAGTGTCCCTTCTATTCCTATTTTGCTGAGAGTTTTGATCAGGAATGAGTGTTGGATTTTATCAAATGGATTTTCTTCATTTAATAATATGATCATGTGATTCTTTTCCTTGGTTTTATTTATATGATGGAGGACGTTGATTGTTTTTCCAATGTTGAACCATCCTTGCATACTTGATTTGAACTCCACTTGGTCATAATGAATTACTTTTTTGTTATGTTGATGGAGAATATTGGCTAGTATTTTGTTCAAGATTTTTGCATCTGTATTCATGAGGGGTATTGGTCTGTAGTTTTCCAGTTTAGTGATGTCTTTTCCTGGTTTTAGCATCAAGGTTATGCTTGCTTCATAAAATGAATTTGGGAGGATTCCATCCTTTTCTGTGTTTTGGAAGAGTTTGAGTAGGATTGGTATCCGTTCTTCTCTGAATGTGTGGTAGAATTCTCCAGTGAAGCCATCTGAACTGGGACTTTTTTTGTTGGTAATGTTTTGATGACCTGTTCAATTTCTTCTGTTATTTCGTATGTGTTCAACTTTTCCACATCAGTCTGTGTTAGTTTAGGCAAGTAGTATGTTTCTCAGAATCTGTCCATTTCTTCCATTGGAGTACAGTTTTTCATAGTAGCCTGATACGCTCCTTATTATTTCAGTTGGTTCTGTTGTGATGTCACCCGTTTTGTTTCTGGTTCATGTTATTTGTATTTTCTCCCTCTTTTCCTTTGTTAAATTTGCCAGAGGTTTGTCAATTTTATTAATCTTTCTGAAAAACCAGTTCTCGTCTTGTTGATTTTTTTGTTGTTGTTGTCTTTCTATTTTCTGTTTCATTGATTTCTGCTTGAATCTTTATTATTTCCTTTCTTTTGGTGACTGTAGGCTTTTCTTGCTGTTCTTTTTCTAATTGTTGAAGATACTGGTTTAAAGTGTTGATTTTGGCTCTTTCTTCTTTTTTGATGTATGTGTTTATTGCTATAAATTGGCCTCTGATCATTGGTTTTGCTGTGTCTCAAAGATTTTGGTATGTTGTGTTTTCATTCTCATTTGATTAAGGGAATTTTTTAATTTCAGTTTTTATTTCTTCTCTCACTCAGTTGTTCTTAAGGAAGGTGTTGTTCAGTTTTCATGTGTTTGCTCTTTTTCCATTGATCTTCCTATTGTTGATTTCTAATTTAATAGCATTGTGATCTGAGAAAATGCTTTGCAGTATTTCAATGTTTTCAAATTTATTAAGGATTGATTTATGGTCTAACATATGGTCTATCATGGAGAATGTTCCATGTGCACTGAAAAGAATTTATATTGGGGTGGTGTTGGGTGAAATGTTTTGTAGATGTCTACAAGGTCAAATTGGTGGATTGTATTGTGCTTGAACAATTTCTCTTAGAAAGATCAGCACGAGGCTGGTCCCCATGAGGCGGAGGCTAAAGATGTCCCAAATGTCCAAACTACCATGCCACTCCATCATTTCAGACATTAACTCCTCCTCCTCCTCCCAGTAATTTCCCCAGTCTTAGGGTTGTATTTCACTGTAACGCCTCACAGAACTCACAGACACCCAAGTGTTCATCTCATGTAGTAGTGGTGGAGGCTCACAGGCTGGCGAGTCCTAGGTCTGTGAGTAGGTCTGGAGGATCCTCCCAACTCTTGGGGTTTGATGAACCTCAATCAGCAGATCAGATGACGGCTGCTTTCCCAAATCCAGGGGTGAGATGAGGATGATCCAAGACACAAAGCAGGAGCAAGAGGAGAGTGAATCTTCCCAGGAGATTCGTAGGTATACCCTCAGGGAAGCTAAGGGTGGTGATTTGAATTATACCCTCCAGCAAGGCAGGACTCAAGATACATTCCACCTGTGTTGCCCCAACAGAATTAACCTAAATCCCATCACAGAGTCTATTGCCAGTCATTATAGGGAATGACTACTACCAGCTGCCCAGCCAAGTTGATACCTGACCTTAACTACCACACCACCCCAAATAGGCATGGATAATGGGATTTACAAAACATCACAGAATGGAGGACAATGGCTAGAAGGGCCGCATCAAGCAATTCACTACATACTGGTTTATTTCTTCTGTATCTTTGTTGAGTTTCTTTCCAGTTCTGTCTTTCATTGAAAGTGGTTTATTACAGTCTCCTATTCTGACTGTGGAGTCATCTATTTGTCTTTTTAATTCTGTTGAAGTCTGATTTATGTATTTTGGGGCTCTTTCATTGGGTCCATAGATATTTATTATGGTTACATCTTCTTGTTCAATTGATAATTTAATCATTATAATGTTCTTCCTTGTCTCGTATGGTGGTTTCTGTCTTAAAGTCAGTTTTATCAGAAATTAACATTGCCACTCCTGCTCTTTTTTGGTTGCCATTAGGTTGGAACATCTTTTTTCCAACCATTGATTTTTAGTCTATTTTTGTCTTTCTCTCTTAGGTGTGTCTCTTGTAGACAGCCTAGTGATGGGTTATATTTTCTTATCCAATCTGCAACTCTCTGTCTCTTGAGTGGTGCATTTAATCTATTGACATGCAGTGTAATTATCGACAAGTATGAATTGGTTGCTGTCATTTTGTTATGTGTTTTTTCATGGTGTTCCTGGTTTCTTTGTTCCATATAATTATCTGTGCTTAGGTCATTATGTTTATGAATCGTGTTATCATTTCCTTTGTTGCTGTTATGTTAGTATTTGCTAAATCTCTGTGCTTATCTTCCTTATTATTTTGATGTGAAGATTTATCATTTTTCTTTGCGGTTACCCTGTGATTTATAGTTTTCTCCCTGAGTTTAGAACAGTCCATTTTATCCTACAACTCTCTTGACTTCCTCACCATGTACATGGTCTGTAACTACACTAGTTTTTCCCACTTTGTGGTTTGTAATTGTCCTCAATTGCCAATTGATGTCTCTGGTTCCCTGTGTACAATCGTGTAACCTTATTGTTGGTTTCTGGATTATGTCATCTTGTGTGTTAATGATCGGTTGTTTGTTGTTATTGATTCTCTGTTCAAAGGACTCCCTTCAGTATCTCTTATAAGGTTGGTCTAGTTTTAAGAAATTCTCTTAATTTTTGCTTTTCTGGAAATGGCCTAATTTCACCATCATATTTAAGGGACAGTTTTGCTAGATATATAATTCTTGGTTGGAAATTTTTCTCTTTCAGGGTTTTATATATACCATCTGTTCTGGTTATGGTTAACTGGTACCACTCTGACAAGAATATACCACAAATGGGATGGCTTTAACAAACAGGAGTTTATTACAATTTAGAGGCTTTAAGTCTGAGTTCAGAGTGCCAGGCTCTCTAGGGGTTGCGTGAAAGCCCCGCAACCTTGGCTTCAGCTCTGCCTCCTGCTCCTGGCCCACTGAATCCAGAGGCTTTTCTTCACTCAGACAGCTGCTAGATACTGAGGCTGACAAGCCCAAAGTTGACAAGTAAAAAGGCATAATCCTGATGTTAACAAATCACACTGTAGGCCATTAATTCAAATCCATTGAAAATCGCAAAGGTTGGCAGAGCATGGCAGGCTGTTGAACAGTGACATGGCTATGTGCAGGGTTCAAGCGTGCCATAAGCTAGAGACCATTCCCAAAACTGTTTCTTACGTACGTGAAGCAGACCACATACGGAAAGCAGCTACTAAGCTGCTCTAGTAGATTCCACCATGGAGTTAATTACTAATCTTACTATGGGGAATAACTACATTCAGCTGCCCAGCCACTCAATCAGGCCCAGACAAGTTGACACACAAACTTAACCACCACACCATCCCATTGCTTTCTCACTTCCATGGTTTCAGTTGAGAAATTGGAACTTACTGTTATTGGTTGTTGCTTGTAGGTAACTTTTCTTTTTTCCTGTGCTGCTTTCAAGATTCTTTGTTTTTGGTTTTGATGAGTTTTATGATGTTATGTCTTGGTGATTTTCTTTTGCGGTGTATCCTGTTTGGGGTTCATTGTACTTCCTAAATGAATATATTGTCATCTTTCATCATATCAAGAAAGTTCTTCTTCAATAAATCTTGGACAATTTTCTCAGTAGTTTTATTTTCTCTTCCTGTTGTGGAATTCCGATGACCAATAGGTTATTCCTTTTGATGGTATTCCACATGAATCTTAGGGTTTCTTCATTTTATTTTGATCTTTTTTCTGATTGATCCCATTCCAAAGAAGTATTCAGGTATTTGTCTTCAATCTCATTAATTCGGTCTTCCATTGATTCAATTCTACTCCTTTGCCCTTTCAATGTGTTATCTATTTCTAAAAATTTAGTATTAATCTTCTAGATTTCTATTTGTAGATGTTGTATCATTTGTAATTTTTCATTTATTTTGTCATTTTGTTCTTGTTTTGTCTTTTGAAATTGTTGTAGGGTTTTGTCTGTGTTTTCCTTAATTTTGTCAGTGTTTTCCTTGACCTGCCTCTTAATTTGTTGAAGATACTTAAATATATCTATCTCTCTATCTATAATTCTTTTGAATTCCTTATCAGGAAGTTGCAGTGCTTCTTGTTCCTCAGAGATGTGTTCTGGGTCTGTATCCTGCTCCCTTTTTTCTACAACTTTATCTTTCTTCTTTGGGTGGACTATGATGGTCTCTTGTCTTTGAGACATTATGACAGTGTTGTATTTATATTTAATTGGCGATTGTATGTTGGAGTGATTCAACCAAGGTTTTTGTGTTTTTTCTTTTTTTGATATATCTGAGTAAGCAGGGTACTGTGTTCCTCTGTTAGCTAACTGGCAGCACTTATGCTCTCACCACCTGTTTCCTGGTGGATGTGATAGAGAATTAGAGTGGCTGCACAGATCTCTAAGTGTTTGTGAAGAACAATTAAGGGTGAGTCAGGCTTTTCTTGGTAGTTGTTTATCATTGGCCAGTTGGTGGGGAAGGAAGTGGTGGCTCTCACTTAGTTAGACAAATACAGCAATCGAAATACCATCAAAAGAGTAAAAGCAAGTGGACAAAAAAGCTCATAAACACACAGGAACAATCAACAACAACAAAAAAGAAAAAACAAAAAACAAAAAGAGAAAGAGAAAAATGGAAACCAGAAACAAGGAGAAGAGAAAAAAGCTGAAAACTAGAACCTGGCTTGGGAAGAATAAAGAATAATAATAAACAGGCCTGAAAAAAGAAAAGAAAAAACATAATAACAATTTTAAAACAGACAAAAACAACCAAAATGGAAAAATATCTGAACTGGGAGGGCAGGGCGCCCAGGCTCTGTCAGAGCCATAGACTGGGTTGGGGATTCCTGCCTGCCTGGAAGGTGGGTGGGAGTGAGGGATGACTGCACCTCCATTCACCAAGAGGGTGTGGAATATAAGAGTAACAAGCGGAATATTGCACCTTTCCAGTTGTTAGTGTCTGGCATGTTCTTGCAGTCCCCAGTAAGTAGCATATTCTTAGGTGCCTGGAATCTTAGAGAATGTTGTCACTTTAAATATCTAAAATGGTCAAACCACTTGTAAACATTCAAAATGCCTGTGCCCTCTGGACAGCCAAAGTCTGCAGCTCAGCCTGTCTCCCTCTTCATTACTTTCCCTTTTATTCACCAGCCACCAGTGCAGGCCTCCATGCAGTCCCTGGCTAGCAGTGCTGAATTTTAGGTTAATTCTTAGGTCCTAACACCACTTGGTAATATCTAAGCTGTCTGCGTTGTCAGGATCACTGACAGTCCGCAGCACCATATGTCTCCTTTTTTGGTGTTTGCGTGCAGGTTCTTCTACGAGTTGGAGTTTAGTCCACTTCTGTATCCTTCCGTTCAATGATCAGGGCTTTTGATTATCTTCAGTATCTGTGTTATTTGGTTCCCCTTTTCTTCGTTGAAGAGTGTCTGTGTAGTTTGTCTGACTATTCCCCCATCTTAGTAGAACTTCCTCACCAGCAAACCTTTGATGTCCTTATTTCCACCTGAATCTATTCCTGATGATTTAGCTTCCTCAGGAGGAAGAATGAGTAACCTGCTTCCGTAGAGGTACTACCTCAGAAACCCAAGGAGGGGTTGCTGTGAGTCAAAATTGACATGACAACAGTGAGTTTGTTTTTGGTTTTTTTTTTTTGGTTAAGGGATTTAGGTTTTTTTCCATCATGCTCTTCATTCCCATGGTATAGTAAATTACCTGGTGTGGCTTTTCTAGCCATAAGTTTTTGTAAACTCCATGGTGGAATTTGCTGTGAGAAACTGAGTAGCTCCTGATTGTTAAAGTCATCCACCTGGGGTATTTCTGTTGGGAGCAGCATAAAGTAATATTCTGGGAATTCTGATGTTGGGATTGGTTGGTTCAGCCTCAAAAGGAGCCCTTCTAGAGGCAGAAGGAATCTCTTTGACTGCTGGCTGTGAAAGACGTGCTGCTGAGAGAAACATGCTCCTGAGAGACACACACTGCTAAGAAAGAGATGCCGAGAGACATGCATTACTGGGAGAGAGACTGTTGGCTAAGGGATGGCAGGTTGAGAGAGATTGAGCGTTGTTCCTGAACTTGAATTGTAGCCTGGTGCTTCCCTAATAAACCCCATAATCTGTGAGTTCTGTGTGGCCACTGCAGTGAATTATTGAATGCAGCAGAGAGGTGGTGGGTGCTGTGGGAGGAACGGTTGGTGTCAGGGTTGGTGAAACAGCTGGAAGGAGGCAGCATGTCTGGCCTCGCAGGCATAGGCCTTGTGCTACTGATGTGATTCTGTCTTCCTCGTGTGGGGTTAGAGGAGGTCAGAAGATGCGGCCTCCCTGAACCTTTAGCAACTGCCCTCTGAGGACTCAAGAGTCTTTGACATCCATACTGGCTGACTAGCCTTTTTCTGTTATGCGCTTCAAGATTCTTTCACCCTCCACCCACTGCCTGATTCCAGAGCAGATATTTATTACAGTGGCATCACACTTTGAGGTACCAAAATCAGTATTAATCCTGATGCTGCTGTGAGAAATTACTCAAATGTATGGCTCAAACAATGCAAATTTAGTATGTTACAGTTTGTAGGTCAGAAGTCTGGGATGAGTGCTCCTGGGCAAAATCAGGGCATTGGCAAGGGTGTGGCCTCTGCAAGAGAATCTGTCTTCTGTTTGTTACAGGTTTTTGGCAGAATCTGCACTTTCGTTGTGCTGTCTAAACATTTGTGCTGTCTGTGTCTGCCTTTTGTCTTTCACTTCCCAGTAGAATCTAAGTTATTTATTTTATTTTCTGATTTATTCATTTGTTAAAATCATGCATGTACAGAATCAAGAGGAATATTGATGTTGCCTTTCCAAGTCCATGTTTTATTATAGGAGCATGGGGGCTGCTGAGGGAAGAGCCTCACAACAGTCCTGTCGCTGGTTGTTAGGGAGCTAAAAATGGTAGGCAGGTTTACATATTTTTTAGCCTAACCCAAGAAGAGGGTTGTTAGGTGCCATCAAATCACCTCTGACTCATAGCAACCCTTTGTACAACAGAACAAAACACTGCTCAGTCATGGCGCCATCCTCACAATCTTTGCTTTACACTGAGTCCATCATCGCAGCCACTGGTCTTCTTTTTCACTGACCTTCCACTTGACCAAGCATGATATTCTTCTTCAGAGTGTGGTCCCATCTGACATGTCCAAAGTAGGTGAGATGAGAAATCTGGCCATTCTTGCTTCTAAGGAGCATTCTGGCTGCACTTCTTCCAGGACAGATTTGTTCTTCTGGCAGTCCATGGTCCTTGTAGTATTCTTCCCCAGCACCACAACTCAAAGCATCAGTTCTTCTTTAATCTTCCTTATTTATTGTCTAGCTTTCACATGAATATGAGGTGATTAAAAATGCCATGGATTGGGTTAGTCACACCTTAGTCTTCAAAGAGGCAGTTTTGTTCAGTCATCTGATGTCTTGACTGCTGCTTCCATTGGTGTTGATTGTGGAACAAAGTAATATGAAATCTTTGACAACTTCAATCTTTTCTCCATTTATTATGATTCTGTTTATTGGTCCAGTTGTGAGGATTTTCATCTTCTTTATGTTGAGGTATAATACATACTACAGACTGCAGTCTTTAATCTTCATCAGTATATGCTTCAAGTCATCCTTACTTTCAGCAAGCAAAGTTGTGTTGTCTGCATATTGCAGGTTGTTAATGAGTCTTCCTTCAATCCTGATGACACGTTCTTCTCCATATAGTCCAGCTTCTCAGGTTATTGTCAGCATCAGTTTCAATAAGTATGGTGAAAGGATACAACCGTGACACACATCCTTCCTAATTTTAAACAGTACAGTATCCCCTTATTCTATTTGAATGGACAACCTCCTGGTTTATGTATAGGTTCCTCATGAGCATAATTAAGTGTTCTGGAATTCACATTCTTTTCAATGTGTGAATAATTTGAAACATAATTTGTTATGATCCACACAGTCAAATGTTTTTGCATAGTCAATAAAACACAAGTATACATTTTTCTGGTATTCATTGTTTTGAGCCAAGATCCATCTGACATCAGCAGTGATATCCAGAACACAGTTAAACATGTTGAAATGACCAAAGAATAGTTTCCTTCAAACATAAAACATTTCTTTTAAATCAAATCCATTTTGTTAAGTGTGGGTCTTGATCTATTTAAGGTTTTACATGTGTGTGTGTGTGTGTGTGTATAATTATAATATCAAGTGCTTAGTAACTGTCAGTGCCATTATTGTAAGTAAATAATTACCCTATGAAGTTTATTTACTAGTAAAAGGCTAAACATTTCACGTGTTTACCAGATAAGTACTAATGTACTTGAAGATTGACTGAGAGATGTTTTAGTGACCGTTGGTCATTTATCCAAAAACTTTCACATTAAGAGTCCCAAGATTCAGATTGTCCCAAAGATTTAGTACTGATGATTTAAAATTGTAATTTTATAAATTCTGTGAGAAAAACTGTTAGTAGGTGAAAGAGCTGGATTTCGTTTGGAATTGTTAAAGCTGTGATATGTAAAATAATTGGGGAACTGTAAACTCAGGAAGTTGTTATGTTTCCATTTGCTTCATGATTTTTTTATATTTTATTTTATTTTTTGTGCCCCGTGATGGATTGTTCCAACGGATGCATTTCCATAGAGTATGTGGGTGCGTCACCCTGGGTTGAATGGTCTTCATGTACATCTTGTTTACTATTGGGCTGAGAGCCAGCCCCTGGGAGTGAGCTTTATTCCAGGCCCAGAATGTATCCCAGGGTCATAATATTGGGGGTCTCAACAGACTCCATCTGACCAGTAATTCTGGTCATTATGGAGTTTTTGGATTTTGTACCACATTTTTGCTCTCACTTTATCCAGGATCTCCAGATTTGACGCTTTTCTGAGTGGTTGGCATTTGTAGCCAGGCACTTTCTGGTTCTTCTGGTCTCAAGGGCCATTGTGTCCTAGGGCTGATTGCTTCCAAATGCTCTTTTTGTTTTTAATTGCAACTCGAGGCTTAAAGTTTGTTTTAAAAATGCATTTTATTGAAATATAATTTATATACAGTGAAATACACAAAACTAAAGTGACATGGGTCAATGCATTTTTTTTTTTTTTTTTTTTTTTTTGCAGTGTTCCCTCCCTACCCCTCCACCCCTGGCAACCAACAAAGTTTCCCTCCATATATAAACCTTTCCTTGACCCTCCACAACAATGAACTAACACTATGCTTGTCCTTCTGTGATTGACTTATTTCACTCAGCATGAAGTTCTCCAAGTTCATCCGTGTTTTGAAGATTCTACATTATTCTTTAGTGCTTCATAGCATTCCACTGTGTGTATGTACCATAGTTTGGTCATCCATTCTTCCATTGATGGGCACATAGGTTATTTCCATCTTTTTGCTATTGTAAATAGTGCTGTGATGAACTTGGGTGTGCATATATCTGCTCTTGTTCTGGCTCTCACCTTTGTAGGATATATACCTAGTAATGGGATTGCTGGGTCAAATAGTATCTCCAGTTCCAGCTTTCTAAGGAATCACCATACTGCTTTCCACAGTGGTTGTAACACTCCATAGTCCCACCAGCAGTGTATGAGAGTCCTAATCTCTCCACATCTCTGCCAGCATTTGTTTTTTCTGTCTTGTAGAGCCTTGCCATCAGTGCCTGGGTGAGATAGTATCTCGTTGTTTTTGATTTTCATCTCCTTGATGGCCAGTGATCATGAGCATCTCTTCATATATGCTGGCTGCCTGAATATCCTCCTTGGAGACATGCCTATTCATGTTTTCTGCCCATTTTTCAGTTGGATTGTTAATTCCTTTGCTTTTGAGGTGTTGGGGTTTTCTGTAAATCTTAGATAAGTCCCTTGCAAGATATGTAATTATCAACAAGTATGGATTTGTTGCTGTCATTTTGTTATGTGCTTTTTCGTGGTGTTGATTTCTTTGTTCCATATGAGTTTCTGTGCTGAGCTCATTTTGTTTATGAATCGTGTTATCCTTTTGTTCGTTGCTATTGTTTTAGTATTTGCTAAATATTTGTGCTAGTCTTGTTTTTTATTTTGATGTGAAGGCTTACCATTTTTCTTTGATGTTACCCTGTGACATACAGTTTTCTTTCCAAGTTTAGAACAGTCTGTTCTATATTGTAGTTGTCCTGACTTCCTCCCATTTAGAAGTTCTGTAACTACACAATTTTTCCCTCTTTTTGGTTTGTAGTTGTCCTCATTTGTCAATTGATGTCTCTGGTTCCCTGTTTACAATCTTGTAGGCTTATTTACTTTGGATACTTCCATAGCTGGGTTGGTTTCGGCTTATATCACCATGTGTGTTTACACTGGTCAGTTGTTTGCTGCTGTTGGTTCTCTCTCCAAAGGGCTCCCTTTAGCATCTCTTGTAAGGTTGGTCTGGTTTTAACAAATTCCCTTAACTTCTGCTTATCTGGAAATGTCCTAATTCCACCATTGTATTTGAGGGACAGTTTTGCTGGGTATATAATTCTTGGTTGGAAATTTTTCTCTTTCAGGGTTTTATATATACCATCCTATTGTCTTTTCGCCTACATGGTTTCTGCCAAGAAATCTGAGCTTAGTCTTTTTGGTTGCCCTTTGTAGGTAACTTTTTGTTTTTCCTGTGCTGGTTTCAGGATTCTTTCTTTGTCTTTGGTTTTGGTGAATTTGATGATGCTATGTCTTAGTGATTTTCTTTTGGGGTCTATCCTGTTTGGGGTTTGCTGGACTTCTTGAATGGATATATTCTCATTTTTCATCATACCAGGAAAATTCTCTTCCAACAAATCTTTGACATTTTTTTCTGTGGTTTTATTTGTCTCTTCCTATTCTGGAATTTTGATTACACATAAGTTATTCCTTTTGATGGTATCCCACATGGACCTTAAGCTTTCTTCTTTTTTTTTTTTTTTATATTATCAGATGATTTTTATTTATATTGTTTTGATGAACTGTGTCAACACATGGAAGAGCTGCATACAGAAACCAGTATTTTCAAAGGGAACAATGTGTCATTGAAGTAGTCGGCCTCTGAGATGGCCTCCAACAGTCCTACTCTCTAGAATTCACAACCTTGTGTAGTTCCTTCCCACATGCACCAGGGTCGGTCTGTATTCCTATAAAATATAGCAAAGTGATGTATATCACCTTGGAGATTAGTCACAAAAGATGCTAAGTTGATGAGTGTTTTTCTTAATGTGGGTAGCTTCACATGACCGTGGTCACTGTGTGAAAATCCCAGCTGAGTACTAATCACTTGTATGCTTTTCTGAGTATGCCTTTCTTTTTTTTCCCCTCTTTATTGTGATTGGGTGAAAATTTACAGAACAAATACACTTTCCATACAGCAGTTCACATACACTTTGTCTCATGACATTGACCACAATTTGTAACAGTGCAGCATCTCCCCTCCTACTAGTTCTCTATAATCACCTCTTCCCTGTGTCCATCCCTCCATGCACTCCTGACCCCTGAGCTGTTTCCCTGTGCATAAGCAGCCCTTCTTTCTCCCATGCTTCTTCTCTCCAAGAAAGGTATCTACCTCAGGTAAATGTTCAGTTCATATGCCTGTCTATTGTTTGGCTGGAAACCACAGGTGTGGGTTCAATTCCAGACCTGAAGGGCAGCTAGGGGCCATAGTCTCAGTGGTTCCACCAGGCTCCATCAGGCCACCAAACCTGGTCCCCACCTTCTTTTTTTTTTTTTTTTTTTGGCCACCAAATGATTTTGAGTTTTGTTCCACTTTGTTCTCCCTGTCTATCCAGGATCGCCTACATAGATCCTCTTCCAAGTGGTTGACAGTAGTAGCCGGGCACCATCTAGTTCTTCTGGTCTCATAGTCGTATAGGCTGCAGATCGGATGGTGCACCAGTCACTGGGACTAATTGTTTCCATGAATTTTTGGTTTTCTTCATTCTTCTTGGCTCTGGACGAGGAGAAACCCATCGGTGCATCTAGATGGCAGCTTGCAAGCTTTTAAGATCCCAGTCGTTACTCACCAAAGTAGGAGGTGGAACAGTGTTTCGTGTAGTATATTATGCCAATTGAGCTTGATGTCCTCTGCGACTACGACCCTGAGCTCACAGGTTCAACTACTCGGTCACTCTGGGTAGTTGGCTGTGACCAAGCAGTGACTATAACCTTCCCCATTGTCAGCTCCATTATACATCTGGGAATTCAGATCATACACATAAAGTTGTAGGACCACTGTCTGCCAACCTTATACATGTTTTTGGGTACACTCCCCACTTCAAAGACATACCTAATAGTTCAGCCTGTCCACCCATCTATCCAACCATACACCCGTGTTTGCCTTCACTGACCAGGCTGTACTATATGTGCAAAAGGGTTAATCCTTGTCTATAATTCCCACGTACCTCTATATGTATTTCTCTTCCACAGTGCCACTATATTGATCACTCATATTTGGTACATTGTCCATCTGTTCTTCCAAATCAAAACTTATTTCTGTCTATCTAACAGTATTCCCTACCCTCCCTTCTCACCCCTGGTAACCAACAAAGAAAATGTCCTTCCATAGATAATTGTTTCCTTGACTTTTACAAACACGGTCTAATACCATATTTGTCCTTTTGTGATTGACTTACTTCACGCAGCATAATGTCCTCCAAGTTCATCCACATTATGCGGTGTTTTAGATTCTACATTATTGTTTAGGGTTGCATAGTATTCCATTGTGTGTATGTACCAAAGTTTGGATATCCATTCCTCAGTTGATGGACATCTAGGTTGTTTCCATTTTTTGGCTATTGTAAATAGTGCTGCAATGAACATGGGTGTGCATATGTCTGTACTTGTCATGGCTCGCACTTCTTTAGGATATATACCTAGTAATGGAATGGCTGGATCAAATGGTATTTCTAGTTCAAGCTTTTGAAGGAATTGCCAT
>NW_006922027.1:592139-593542 GCF_000298275.1 Orycteropus afer afer | reverse complement strand
TGTTCAGTTTCCATGTGTTTCCTCTTTTCCTGCTGATCATCCTGTTGTTGATTTCTGATTTGATAGCATAATGATCTGCGAAGATGCTTTGCAGTATTTCAATGTTTTAAAATTTATTAAAGCTTGCTTTATGGCCTACATATGGTCTATCATGGATAAAGTTCCTTGTACACTGGAGAAGAATGTATATTGTGCTGCTGTTGGGTGAAGTTCTCTGTAGATGTCTATAAGGCCAAGCTGGTGGAGTGTGTTATTTAGCTCTTCTACATCTTTATTGAGTTTCTTTCCAGTTGTTCTATCTTTGAAAGAAAGTGTTGTATTAAAATCTCCCACAGTGACTGTGGAGTCATCTAATTAGCTTTTCAGCTCTTTTAAAGTCGGATTTATGTATTTTGGGCTCTTTCATTGGGTCCATAGACATTTATTGTGGTTATATCTTCATGTTCAATTGATTCTTTAATCAGTATATAATGCCCTTCCTTGTCTCCCATGGTGGTTTTTGTCTTAAAGTCAGTTTGATTAGAAATTAATATTGCCACTCTTGCTCTCATATAGTTGCCATTTTTTTTTATATATCTTTTTCCAACCTTTGATTTTTAGTCTATTTTTGTCTTTATCTCTAAGGTGTGTCTGTTGTAGGTAGCATATTGATGGGTTTTGTTTTCTTATCCAATCTGCAACTCACTGTCTTTGAGTGGTGCATTTAATCCATTAACATTCGGTGTAAGTATTGACAAGTATGAATTGGTTGCTGTCATTTTGTTATGTGTTTTCCTGGTGTCCCTGTTTTCTTTGTTCCATATTATTTTCTGTGCTGAGCTCATTATGTTTATGAATCCTGTTGTCATTTCCTTTGTTGCCCTTGTTTTAGTATTTGCTGAGTATTTGTGCTTGTCCTCTTTTTTATTGTGATACAAAGGTTTATCATTTTTCTTTGAGGTTATCCTATGATTTATAATTTTCTCCCTGAGTTTAGAACAGTCCATTTTATCTTGCAACTCTGTTAACTTCCTCACCATTTAGGAGTTCTGTAACTACACAGTCTTTTCCCTCTTTTTGTTTGTAGTTGTCCTCACTTGCCAATTGATGTCTCTGGTTCCTTGTTTACAATCTCGTAAGCTCATTTTACTTCGGATATGCCCATAGCTGTGGTTTCTGGAATATGTCATCTTGTGTATTAATGGTCGGTTGTTATTTGCTATTTCTGGTTCTCTGTTCAAAGGACTTCCTTTAGCATGTTTTGTAAGGTTGGTCTGGTTTTAACAAATTCCCTTAGTTTCTGCTTATCTGGAAATCTCCTAATTTCATCATCATTTTCGAGGGACAATTTTCCCGGCTATGTAATTCTTGGTTGGAAATTTTTCTCTTTCAGGGTTTTATATATACCATCCCATTGCCTTCTC
>NW_006922027.1:590948-591624 GCF_000298275.1 Orycteropus afer afer | reverse complement strand
TTTTCTTTGGTCTGTCTCTCAATCCTTTGAAGATACCTAAATATAATTCTTTTGAATTGCTTATCAGAGAATTCCAATGCTGCTTCTTCCTCAAAGTTGTGTTCTGGGTCTGTATCCTGCTCCCTTGTTTCTACCACTTTATCTTGGTTCTTTGTGTGGACTGTGATGGTCTGTTGTTTCCGAGGCATCATGGTATTACATTAAGATCTCTGTTAATTTTTTGTGAAGAGCAGCCAAGGGTGATTCAGGCTCTTGGTGGTTTTTTGTCATTGGCCCGTTGGTGGAGAAGGAGGTGCTGGCTCTTGCTCAGTAAGTGAAGTTACAGGAGATGTGGGTGTACTTGTGTCTTATGGGGACTGTTGTCTCCTACTCAGTTAGGCAAAAATTACAATTGAATAACCATCAAAAAACTAAAAGCACATGGACAAAAAATACACTATGAATTCTCAGAGGAACAGTAACCCAAAAAAGAAAAAGGGGAGAAAAGAAGAAGAAAACAGGAAAATCTGCAATATCTAGGGATAGTGCACTAAGAGAAAAAAGGTAGAGAAGGAGAATAATGAAGAAAAAAATGGAAAAAATGCAAACAACAACAACAAAAAAAAAAAAACAACAAGGAATGGGGTTAACCACGAGGAAAAAAAAAGAGAGAGAGGAACAATTTTTTTTTTTTTTT
>NW_006922027.1:585573-590769 GCF_000298275.1 Orycteropus afer afer | reverse complement strand
CTGTCTCTTTAGGTTGTCTCTAGCTGCTTAGCTGCTGCTTATGTGTTTATTTGTTTTGTCTTAGTTTTTTGGTTTAATATTTTGAAAAGGTGAAGCTGGTGTATTTTATTTTATTATAGATTCAGGTATGTTGGGATGCTCTGCTGTTTCCTTTGTGATGGTGGAATCACTGTGTGGAATGTGGATATGTGTTTGTTTTTCATAAAGAGGGTTTAGAGTTCGAAGCGGGAGGTTTTATGGTAGTTGGCTGAATATTGTTTCTTCTATCGAATGAGTGAAGTTATTGTTGGAGAATTTGGGAACAGAAGAAGGAAAGCGTGATGTTGCTAGGGTCGGTGTCTAGGGCTTTGCACAGGCTATTATTGATGACATAGTTATTTACAAGACCGCAGCTCAATCTCAGGAAAGATTCCTGTTGTTAGGGAGTCGCAACTTTCCGCCAGGCTCAGGCTCACTCAAAGACCCTGCTTCTGAGGGCCCTCAGGAGCTCTGGTAGCATAGTGGCTAAGACACTTGCCTGCTAACCAGAAGGCTGGCGGTTCAAACCCACCAGCCACTCCTCGGAAGGAAGGTTGGGCAATCCTACTTCCATAGTGATACTGCCTCGGAAACCCAAGGAGGGGTCGCTATGAGTCGGGGCCGACTCGACGGCACATAACAACAACAACAACAACTGAGGGCCCTCAGTGCCAAAGAGCCGATTCAAGGCAAATTCTTGGGACCGCACTCAGCCGTGACTTCCTCTCCCCCCACCCATCTGCCCGCAGTGCTGGCACAATCGCGCCAGACCACTAATCACTCTGGAGTTTGTGATACTGCCCAGCTGCGGCACCAAAGATGCACATGATTTCAGCTGTGTTGGAGTTGGAGGAATACCTGTGAGTAAACTGTGGTCCCAATATCCATGACAAAGATAAGCACGATGTCTCCTAGGCTGACCCAAGCCCACTCAGTGACCCTCTGAGAGGGGAGGATGCTCGCCCTCCTGGCACAACAGTGAGCTCTCCGTTTGAGTCTCAGCAGTGCTGCATGCACCCTCCTGCACCCAGGTTACCCAAATTACCAACAAAATCAGGTGCTGGAGGCAGATCCCTAGGGCTTTCTGCTGAGATGTTGGAGTGGTCACTGGTATGCTGATATAGGGTGTCTTCTTTCTTGGCTCATGAGGATCTCAGGTGGCCACTCTCGCCCGCCAGTCAGTGACTGCCCCAGAGAAGTTTCCAGTGGCCTCTCTTGGCTGCCTGTCCATCTTCTGTCAGGTAGCTCTTTCTTAAATAATCCTCCCTGTGCCTTTCCTCTAATTCTGCTCTTCTGTGTTTGGTGCACGCTGATTCAGTGAGCTGTTCAGAGCACCAAAATTCCTAATCTAAACTGCTGTACCTAGTTTTTTAAGCATTTAGATGCTAGAGAGAAATAGCATGGTGCTTACTGACAAGACTCCACTTTGGTTTTTCTTAAGCTTTCTTCATTTAGTTTTGATTGTTGTTTTTCTGATTGTTCCCTTTCCAAAGAAGTATTGCGGTATTTGGCTTCAGTCTCACTAATTCTTTCTTCCATTGATTCAGTTCTACTCCTTTGCCCATTCAATGTGTTAATCCATTTCTGAGAATTTAATATTCATCTTCTGGATTTCTATGTGTAGATTTTTTATCATTTCTGATTTCTCATTTATTTTGTCATTTTGTTCTTGTATTGTCTTTGAAATTTTTGTAGGGTTTTCTCTGTGTTTTCCTTAATTTTGTCAGTATATTCCTTGATCTGTCTCTCAATTTGTTGAAGGTATCTAAATATAACTCTTTTGAATTCCTTATCAGGGAGTTGCAATGCTGTGTCTTCCTCAGGGATGTGTTTTGGGTCTGTATCCTGGTCCCTTGTTTCTCCTGCTTTATCTTGCTTCTTTGTGTGGACTGTGATGCTCTGCTGTCTCTGAGGCATTATGATGTTTTTGTGTTTATATTTAATTTGTGATTGTATGTTGAAGTGATTTGCCCATGATTTTTGATTTATTTAGATGTTATCTAAGTAAACAGGGTACTGTGCTCCTCTATTCAGTAGTTGGCAGCACTTATACAATCACCAACTGTCTCCTTTCCCATTGTCAGTCTCCCGTACATCCCTTCTGTCTCTGGCAAACAGAGCTTATTCTTAGGTCCCTGAAATCTGAATGACTCTTTTTTTTTTTTTTTGGTGCTGTTCTTTGCTTCCAATGATATGAGACCATTAGCTGCATCTTAGATGGCCACTTGAAAGCTTTTAAGACTCCAGTTGCTACTCACCAATGTAGGATGAGGAATTAGACTTTCATGTATTTTGTTGTGCCAGTTAGTTGAGTCTGGTGTTCCCCAGTATTATGGTCCTGAGTCAGTAGCCATTGGATTTCTCTCCCACAGTGTCTAGGATTACTCTATGTCTGTTTTATGTTGTTTCTGTAAAGATTGCAGACATTTTGTATCACTGATGTCTGTCTGTGCAAGATTAGCCTCTGCTGAATCTATCCTTGGTCTAGAATATGCTCCTGTTCACTGACCCATCTGATCTTTTCAGATGCCCACGTGTTTATCTGTAGCCTGGTGTTTTGTGTTAATGCTAATGCAGAATTTTGGATATACTGATTGGTATTAGCATCTGTCATCTCTTTCTTATGTGCACAATTCAGTGTGCTCCCTTTTCCTAATGTTACCGTGGTGGTCACAGACTCTTTCCATACATCCCTGTCCTTATCCATGTCAGATTTGCCAATCTTAGCAAACAGTGACAGAGTTTAATGAGAAACCATGGGAGTAAGTGGCCTTGCAGTGGGAACACTGGGCGAGAGGTCCTGCTTCTGCTGGTTGCATTTCAGGAAAGGCTGAAAAGACCAGGCAAGCTTGTCACCAGTTTAAGTCTCTGCTGACTGCCTCTGTATATTTTATTTCTGGCAGCACCTTTAGTGGCAGAGTCTTCCGCGTGACTTTCTTGATGCTTGCTGTTTGCGTTACCGTTCCCCTGCTTGGTGCCATGGTGCTCCTGGAGTCCCCCATAGACCCACAGACTCTCAGGTGAGTTGTGCCAGCAACTTGTGGGAAGAGGTGCTTGGTAAATGTAATAAACAGAAATAATTTCTAGGGGACAGAGGGCAATTAAGCCAATCTGGTCTTAATAATAAGTTATGAGAAATAGAGTTTTGTGATTTCTTTAGGATCCTAGTTATTACATTGAATTAAATGTTACACATAATATATGAGTGGTATTGTCTATGTCATTGTTTTAAAAAACAAAATTATACAAACTCATAAAAAAGGTTAGAAAAATCCAAATAGTTATATTAGAAACCAAAACCAAATCCACTCCCGTTGAGTCTATTCTGACTCATAGCCACTGTATGTTGTTGTTATGTGCCGTCAAGTCAGACCCGACCCAGGCAATATCATTACAGATGTAGATTGCCCAATCTTCCTTCCGAGAAGTGGCAGAATATAACTGCCCCATGGGGTTTCCGAGGCTGTAAATCTTTACAGAAGCAGACTGCCTTGTCTTTCTTCCATGGAGCAACTGGTGGGTTTGAACTGCTGATATTTTGGTTAGCAACCAAATGCTTTAACCACTGTGCTACCAGAGCTCCTTCAAGTTAGAGACAGTTAACATAAATTCATTGCAAGTGGCAAAAATACCTACAAATAAAGGTGAGTGTAAATTTCCCTGTTTAAATTTTATCAATGTTGTTGAGCAAAAATGACAAAAAAAAAAAGTCTGGTTGAAATTAAAAGTAAAGAGCTTTTATTGAGGGGTAAGTTAGCTTAGTGCCTAAGGCACTTGACTGCTAACCAGAAGGCTGGCGGTTCAAACCCACCAGGTACTCCTCAGAGAGAAGATTGGGCAATCTACTTCCATTGGGATACTGCCTCAGAAACCCAAGGAGGGGTCACTATGAGTTGGGTCTGACTCGAAGGCACAAGACAATTTGTAAAGTGGAGTCACAAATTCCATGGGATTATTAATTAAGTAATCCAAGGATGAGACAGTTCAAGAGTTTATTAGAGAATACAAGGAATTTCAGTAAAAATTCAGTGATTACTTGATGTTTAGGGAATAGCTACAAAATTGGGTGATGGTACATCTGGTTGGTAGATTATATATGGTTCTAGCATTGTTTATTTCAGTTGCAGAGTAATTATGAAATTGGGTACATCTGGCCTCAAAATAATCATGAGACCCTCCTTGTGTGACTGTAGGGAGGATGTACATAATTCTGAAATTTATTTTGGGTAAAGATCTGAGAATTCCTTTGCACCTGGCTCCCTAGGCATCAAACAAAACCTATAAGCAAACAAAATTACATTGTTTTCTGAAATTATTTACCAGGCATTTTTCTCAGGATACAGTGGAGAGTTACAGGGATGACAGGCCTTTTTATTCATAGTGGAGTTTTAGTCACACACCTTAGCATTGCCACTATCTCATGTTGGAAGTGTTAAGTTAATTTGGGGTATTCTTACTTACCAACAAATGATTTTTTATTATTTTTTTTAATACCTGTGATTAGTGTTCTAGTTTTCCTAAGTTACTTTCACTGAAGGAGAACTCTGAGTAATGCAGTTCATTTTAAGTTGAAAAGTTAGTGTATACCTTGGGAATCCATGGGAGCTCTGGTGGCGTAGTGCCTAAGGCATTTGACTGCTAACCAGAAGGCTAGAGGTTCAAACCCACAAGCCACTCCTCGGGAGGAAGATGGGGCAATCTACTTCCATAGAGATACTGCCTCAGAAATCCAAAGAGGGGTCGCTGTGAGTCGAATCGACTTGACAGTAAGTTTGGCTTTTGGTTTTAGGGAACCTGTGGAATATATTCTTATTTATAATAATAATACAGACCTAGACTTTGCTTGGTTGCAGTGACCTATAACATTGCTATAGTACTAATGTCAAAATGGTTGTAGAGTCTGGTTAGGTAACTAGAAATAATTCCCCTTGAAACTGGCCAGACAGGTGAATCTGCTTAAAATTTACTTGAAATGAATTTATTTTAAATGTATAAAGTTTGAAAACTTTAGGCAAGAATCATGTCTGTCTATAGAGTGAATGTAACATACAACCGAATAATGTGTTGATGTTTTATTAATAAAAATTTGAGGCTTTATATCAGATTCAATTTAAGGAAAATGTATATTCAGCATTTCAAACACTTAAGGTAAATAACCAGCTGATACAAAGACATAAA
>NW_006922027.1:572170-585443 GCF_000298275.1 Orycteropus afer afer | reverse complement strand
ATGCCATTGAGTCAATTCCAAGTCATAGTGACCCCTATTGGGTTTCCAAGGTGGTAAATCTTTACAGAAGTAGATTATCCAGTCTTTCTTCCACAGAGTGGCTCGTGGGGTTGAACCTCTAACCTTCTGGTTAGGAGTCAGATGCCTTAGACACCAAGCCACCAGAGCTACACACACACATGCACACACATGCACACACACACACACAGGTCAACTTTATGTTGAATTTAGAATTAAGAAAAAGATGCTGTAAAACACAATTAACTAGTGTGAGATTGAGATTAGAAGAAGGTGTGGGGACTGTGAGCAGTTCTAAGAGTTCTAGCTCTGTAGTTCCTGGTGTGCCAGTGGATCCTCACACATAGCACTGCCTAAAGTAGACCTGAGGTTATATATGGTATCCTCTGAGAAGGGGCCTGGTTCAGCAATCTCAAGGACTCCTATGATGTATTGGGAGAGGACTTCTCTCCTGTTAATCCCACTCAACATATCAAAGGATGTCAGTCTGCCACACATAGAAGGTGACCTGACCCTTTAGGGGTAATCTACTTATCTAAGTCAGAGAAGGAGGGCATTGTATCAGGTGGGGATCTAAAGCACAGGTTGGAAAAGAAGGACCCTTCTCCTGCTGATAGAAGAAGAGGAGAGTAAACAAAATTGAGTTTTTGAGTTTGAGAGGGATAGATGAAGATTGAGTGACTGAAAAATTTTGATATCAAAAATGTAAATGCCAATTTATGTGTTGAAAGAGAGGTGAAAAATTCAAAGGAAAGAGGTAAGTACCTGTGGTGGTTACGTTTGTGTGTCAACTTGGCTGGGCCTGGTTGAGTGGCTGGGCAGCTGGTGGTAGTTAGTCCCCATGATGAGACTGGCAGTCAGCTCCATGGTGGGCCCTACCACAAGCAGCTGAGTAGCTGCTTTAGGGATGTGATCTACTTCCCATATATTAAGAAACAGCTTTGGGAATGGTCTCTAGCTGATGGCATGCTTGAACTCTGTATCTAGCTGTGTCATTGTTCAGCAGCCTGCCATGCTCTGCTGACCTTGGGACTTTCAGTGGATTTGAATTAATGGCCTGCCATATGGTTTGGTAACATCGGGACTTTGCCATTTTATTTGTGGACCTTGGGTTTGTTAGCCTCATCAGCAAGTAGCTGCCTGAGTGAAGAGATCCCTCTAGCTTCAGTGGGCTGGGAGCAAGAGGCAGAATTGAAGCTCAAGGTCGAGAGGCTTTTACCTCGCCCCCAGAGCCTGGCACTTTGAAGTTGGACTTCTGACCTCCCAAACTGTAAGAGAATAAACTCATTTGTACAGGCCATCCTGTTTGTGGTATATTCCTGCAAGAGTGGGAGTAGCTAACCAGAACAGTACCCTTGAGCAGAAGTTCAAAGGAAACATGGCCCAAGAGGCTTTACAAAGTAGATTCTGCCTGTGTAGTCATAGGTGAGCTGATGAGGAAGTCAGGGAGAAGAAACTCAGTGAAACCACTGTGGCTGATAGACTGCACTCATGAGGGCAGATTTAGAGAATGAATTGCACAAAAATTGTGAGATTGGTTCCAAAATGAAGAACAAAAGCAAAAGATTGGCAGAGAGTGTAAGAATTGGAATGGGCTGAGATTTGGGAAAAAAATTCTAATGACAGTGGGAAAAGAGGCTTTGTTCAGGGCAAAAAGGACAGAACAGAGAGTACTGCTCTTTGGAGGTTTGTACATGTTGTGATGATTGAGAAAAGCAGGACTATTTAGATTTTGCTCTGCTTCTGTCACCTCTGAAGCCCAGGATTTGGAGTCAGGCAAAGAGATAGGATAGGCCTGAACCTTCAGTGGATTTAAGTGAGCTTTGGAGGCGTAGTACCTAAGGCATTTGACTGCTAACCAGAAGTTAGAGGTTCAAACCCACCAGCCGCTCCTTGGAAGGAGGGTTGGGCGATCTACTTTCGTAGTGATACCACCTTGGAAACCCAAGGTGGGGTCACTATGAGTTGGATCTGACTTGATGGTAGCGAGCTTTTACTTTTCTCCCAAGAAGCTAAGTGACTTGAGTATGAAACCTGAGACCCAGTTAGAAATCTTTGAGAAATACAGAAAACAGACCAGGAGACTAGTGGAAGATGGAAGAGAGAGAGGGATACCCTTTCAGAATGGATTATTATATCATGGGCTTCAATACTTAAGAGAGTGAAGTCACCAGGAAGTCTTCAGGGCTGACCCAAACTGCTGTTCAAAGTGCCCTGCTTCCCTCCCCCCCCTTGTTTGGGAGACTAGAGGGATGTCGTGGACACAGTATGCAGGGACACACTGACTCAGTAGGGTGTTGGACAGCATCTTTTGCAACATATTTTGATGATGATTGTGTTAGGCCAGATTGATAGCTGCATACCAAGTACCAGGAGATGTACTAATTTGATCAAGCAATGAAACCAAATCAGGAACAGCAGCTACAATTGAAGTCACCACCTGATTAAATTTAAATAATCCATTGTCATTCTCCAAGATCCATCTGTTTTTTGCACAGGCCAAATAGGTGAATTGAATGGGGATGTGGTAGCAATCACCACCCCTGCATTCTTCAAATCCTTGATTCAGCAGTAATCTCTGCAGTCCCTCCAGTGATGCAGTATTGCTTTTGGTTTACTATTTTTCTAGGTAGAGGCAGTTCTAATGGCTTCCTCTTGGCTTTTCTTACTATAATAGCCCTTATTCCACATGTCAGGGACCCAATGTAGAAATTCTGCCAATTGCTGAGTGTATCTGTTCCAATAATGCATTCTGGAACTGGGGAAATCACAGCAGGATGGGTTTGTGGACCCACTGTGAGACGCACCTTAGCTAAGACTCCATCAATGACTTGACCTCCATATGTCCCCACTCTTACTGGTGGGCCACAGTGCTTTGGGTTTCCTGGAATTAGTGTCAGTTCAGAGCCACTATCCAGTAATTCTTGAAAAGTGTGATTATTTTCTTTTCCCTAGTGAATAGTCACTCTTGTAAAAGGCCTCAGATCCCTTGGGGGAAGGCTGGGAGAAAGATTGACATTATAAATTTTGGCAATGTAGTGGTGTCCTTCCTAAAGAGGACCTGGCCTACCCTTTATTCAAAGGGTGGTGGGTCTGTAAACTGACTCAAGTTTGGGAATTGATTGAGGGGCCATGACTGTATTCTGGTGATTCAATCTAGACTGCTGTTCATTGACCTAGAATTCTTCTGTCTGTACAGATCAACTAAATATCTAGTAGGTTTGCCATGTATCTCACCCACCTTGTCTTTGTCGATTAACTGCTACCATTTGTCCCTTACTACCACAGGGTCCAATCAGCCTTATTGGAGTTAAGTGTCTTAGTTGAATTAGGGCAGTTCCCACTGTCAAATCTGGCTTACATAAAATAGCAATCCCAGCAGTCTTCAAGGATGCTGGAATTTGTTCCTCACCATAGTGGTAAAGGGAGCTCTGGTGGTATAGTGCCTAAGGCATTTGACTGCTTGCTAACCAGAAGGCTGGCAGTTTAAACCTACCAGCCAATTCTTGGAAAGAAGACTGGGTAATCTACTTCTGTAGAGAAACCACCTTGAAAACCCAAGGAGGGGTCGCTGTGAGTTGGAATAGACTGGATGGCAATGAGTTTGGTTTGGTTTGGTTTTTTGGTAGTGCTAAAAGGTGTGTCCTCTGGGCTCTCCATTTCTGGGTCTAGGGGTCTAATCTGATAAATCCATTCTAACATGCCAATTTCCCTAACTCTCTGGATACCTTCTTCTACGTTATACTAAGGCATGTCTGATAAGTCAGCTTGACTTAAGGTAGACCGTCACATAAGCCATGCTTCAGTAAGCCAACCAAATAAGCAATTAGATCCTTTCCTAACCTCTCGAACTGAAACATTGAATGAAGAATCTGTACTTAGTGACCCTATATCAGTAAAGGAGCTCTGGTAGCATAGTGGCTGAAGCACTTGACTGCTAACCAGAAGGCTGGTGGTTCAAACCCACCAGCCACTCCTCGGAAGGAAGGTTGGGCAATCCTACTTCCGTAGTGATACTGCCTCGGAAACCCAAGGAGGGGTTGCTATGAGTCGGGGCCGACTCGATGACACATAACAACAGCAACAACATAATCAATAAACTCAGACTGATCCGATGTTACATTGCTTGCACCATTATCTCACACCCTCAGTTGCCATTCCCACACATATGTTCAAGGTTTCTGTCTGTACATGTTAGCAAAACCAAGTAGATCTTTTCAGGTGTAGCGTACCACTTCCCCAGTCACCCTTTGTATTTCACCTTTTGGGGTTCATTTGGACTTTCGTTATAGGGTTAGCAGCAACAGTGGGTGGTTTGGGCAGTTGCTGATAACATTCAGCAATGTTTTCCATGGCATCTACCTCAGGCAATGACCCAGCAAGAGCAGTTGGGTTAATCCCATCAGAGGTAGAAGGGAAATGGTTTTATAGTAATCCCTTCAAATGGAAGGGATGGTGCTGTTGGCAGAAGGGATTCAACAGAATTTACAGACTCTATACCTTTTCTTCCTGACTATCTGCCCATATGTCCCCATTCCAGGATTCAGGATCCCATTTTTTCCCAATCAGTGCCCTCACTTTAACTTCAGGCACCATTCTGGTGTGGCAGTTCAATTGGTTTTGTAATTCCACCACCCTTACAATAAGACTCTGGGTTCAGCAATATCAGCTCTGTTATTAGAAGAAATAAAGCTTTCTTTCATGGCACAAATGGAAACATTGAGGTCTTTTATATGGTGCTTGAGCTATGACTCAGCAGCCCTGACCTCATCTCACTCTTTTACCACTTTGTCTAGCATATGTTGGCCCAACCAGACAGCCTCCTTATACTCCGCATGCTGACAAAATTGCAGAAAAGTATCAAACAGACAATCATCTGGAGCCTCACTTCTCAAAAATACTTGATCTATTGGTGGTGGTATTTTGTGTATGAGTGTTGCCACCTCATGCCACAGATTACCCGGGTCCTTTTTTCTAATGGAGGCAGAGTCACCAGTGCCTTTATGATTAATCAAATAGGAGCACCGAAAGAGAGAGTTGGTGAAAACCAATTTAGGAAACTTATCCTTATGATTTTGTCTCTCTATAACCACTCCGGGTACCACATGTGTTACTCTGGGTTCTCTAGAGAAGCAAAACCAGTAAAGCTTACATACATAAAACCAAAACCAAACTCACTGCAGTTGAGTTAGATCTGACTCATAGTGACCCTTCCTTAGGTTTTTCTATGGAAATAGATTGCCTAACCTTCCTTCTGAGGAGTGGCTGGTAGGTTTGAACCTCCAGCCTTCTGGTAGCAATCAAGTGCCTTGGCACTACACTACCAGGTGTAGTGGTGGTGTTAGGGAAGTAATAGGCCAAAATTCAGGTTTGGGAATGCTCTCAGGATACAGTTTTTTAATCAGGACAGTGCTATGTCTTTAGGCACACCTCTCTGGCTTTTGGCCTGTTGACCAGGTCTCTGCCCTGCTCAGGCAAGTGCTACAAAGCTCCTTTAGCTCTGCTGCTAGTTATACCTATATGTACCCCACTCTGCCATCAAACCTCCTGCTCAAAGACACTCGGCTTTCTTGCTCCATGGGCCGGCAGGCCCACAACTCTATCTTGTGCTTTTTGGTTCCTCTGTGGTCACCTCAGCTGGTCACCTCAACCAGTCGTCTCTGCCAAGGAGGTCCAGCGCAGGGATGTCAGGTCCAAGGATGTGCTCCATTCCACCTTCAGCTCTTTTCTCTTAATGGCAGTGAGATCCCCCTTTCTGCCTCTGTTGTTGTTATGTGTCATCAAGTCAGACCCGACTCATAGCGACCCCCTCCTTGGGTTTCCAAGGCAGTATCACTACGGAAGTAGATTGCCCCATTTTTCTTCCCAGGAGTGGCTGGTGGGTTTGAACTGCCAGCCTTCTGGTTAGCAGTCAAGTGCCTTAGCCACTATGCTACCAGAAGGCTCATTTTAAGCCTGGTAGAGTGACAAAACTGAGTAATCCCAACATCAGAGTCCTACATACCTTATTTGCGTAGTCCCACCTAGTAATTGGGAACTCTGGTGGCGTAGTGCCTAAGGCATCTGACTGTTAACCAGAAGGCTGGCGATTCAAACTCACCAGCCACTCCTCTGAAGGATGGTTGGGCAATCTACTTCTGTAGTAAACTGCCTCAGAAACCCAAGGAGGGGTAGCTATGAGTTGGATTTGACTCAGCACAGTAATCTGGTGGGAGTTACAAAGACTGTGGCTGGAAAAGCCACACCAACTAATTCACTGCACCATGTTATGGTAATGAGGTCATGCTGAGTAGGTTAAGTCCTAAACCTAACCCTTCTGCATAGTGTTTTAAAAAAGGAAAAAACAGACACAGAGACACACACATGTACACAGAAAGATACCATGTGGACCCATCTACTAGCCAAAGAATGCCAGGAAATGCTCAGGTACAGAGAAGCTGAAAGAATCAAGGAAATGATCTAGAGTGAATAGAGCATGGCCTTGCTGATGCCCTAAATTTAGTCTCCTAGCTCTGGTAAGCATAGTGCCTAAGGCAATTGACTGCTAATCAGAAGGCTGGTGGTTCAAACCCACCAGCCACTCCTTAGAAGGAAGATGGGGCAATCTACTTCCATAGTGATACTGCCTCAGAAACCCAAGGAGGAGTCGCTATGAGTCAGGTCCAACTTGACGGCACATAACAGCAACAACAAACTTCCAAACTATAAGACAATAAACTGTTCTTTAAAGTCATCACTTGTGGTATTTTTTGTTATGGCAGCACTAGGAAACTAAGATACCCTTCCTTCCTCCCTCCCTCCTCCTTTCCTTCCTTTCACTCTCCCTCTTTTTTTTTCCTCCCTCCCTCCATCTTTCCTTTCCTTCCTTCTACCATATTTATGGGTGTCACTTCTATGCCAGGTAACTTGCAGGTCCTTGGGATACTGCAGAGAAAAATGCAGACACCAGTCACTGATCTCTTGGAGCATATGTCCTAGTGGGAACAGACAGACAAGAAACATTATGAGAAGTAAATTATATAGTATGGGAGCAGGTGATGCATGCAGTGAAAAAGCAGAATAAGGGTACCAGGCTTAGGGGTGAATATTAAAGTGGGTGGTCAGAATGGGCCCCACTGTGAGGTGAGAGTTGAATAAAGAGGAAATGATGTGGGAGTTATGTTCCAGGTGGAGGGAACAGCCAGGGCAAAAGATTTAAGATGGGAGATGTTTGATGAAGAAATAGCAAGTAGAGGCTAGAGTAGCTGGAGTGGAGCAAGCCAGTGGGAGAGGAGGAGAGGAGGCGAGAGAGGTGAAGGTCATAATTTTATAGGGTTGCTGAAAGGACTAGCCCATTGCAGGGTTTGAACAGACAAGTGACCTGGCTTTATTTTAGAAGACCCTCACTGGCTGCTTTGTTGAGACTGCATTGTAGGCTACCAGGGAGGAGCAGGAAGTTCTTGTGGCAGTCCAGGGGCCAAGATGGTGGTGGCTTGAACCAGGATGTAGCAGATAACTGGGGAGCTTAGTATCAATGATATGCATGATTTGAAGGTGGCATTAGCAGGATTGGCAGATGGATCTGGTGAAGGAACACATTTACATTGGATGGGGATGACTCAGCAGGGAGGGAAGATTGTGTCTTTGTGTGAGGAGGTGGGGGTCTTCTGCCTGGTAGAGGTTTAGTCTTTAGAGAGAAGCCCTGGTGGCCCATGCCATTAGATAGGCAGAGGCAGAACTTACCTTGCCATACCTGTTACTAGGCATGGGGAGCTACAGGCAGTATCTGTGCTCTCTTCCCTGAAGCAGGAAGCAAGGCTACTGGATTAAAGAGAAGCTGGCAGAGGAGACTGTGGTCTGAGGTGAGCAAGGTGTGAAATGTCCATACTTCTGCTTCCATCTCAATTGAATGTTAATGGCTAGGCATCTCCTGGAAAAATAAATGCCAGAAGTCTTAGTTTTCTAGGGCTGCAGTAACAAAATAGCATAAAACTGGGTAGATTTAAAGCTGCGAGCAGCCGTCTGATGCAACAATTTGTCTCTCCTCATCCACAGCAAAGAAGAGTGAAAAAAATCAAAGGCAGAAACAATTAGTCCAAGGGACAAGTGGACCATAGCAACCTCAACCTAAATGACCCTGAGAGCAGAACTAGATTGCACCTAGCTACCACTACCAACTACTCAGCAAGGGATCAAAATTGAAGACCTTGGGTAAAGTGGGAGAAAATTGTGGAATAAAACTTAAAATCATAATAAAAGACCCTGGTTTACTAGTCAGATAGAGACTGGTGAAACCCCCAAGACTATGACCCCAACTTGTCCTTCAGACCTGGAATGGAACTCACTCCCTTGGCTTAAATACCAGCCAAATAATGGGCCTATGAGGTGATCAGTTACACCACATAGATGCACTCCTTAGAACAGTCAACCATGAGACATCAGAAGGGCTGCATTTACACAGGGAGATAGCCCAGGGGGCAATAATGCTCAGGAAAGAATAACACAAGGAAAAGGTAACTACCTTTTCGTAAGGGAGGGAGTGGGAAGAGAGCTGTTAATTGTGAGGGTTGCAATCAATGTCATGAATGGAAAATGAATTTGCTCTGTAAACTTTTACTCAAATCACAATAGCAAAAAAAAAAAAAAAAAAAAGCAAAACCCACAGACCCACTGCCATTGAGTTGATTCGACTCATAGCTCCCCCCCCCACCTCCTTGGGTCTCTGGGGTGGTATGGAAGTGGATTGCTGAATCCTCTTTCCGAGAAGTGGTTGCTGGGTTTGAACAGCCAGGCTTCTGGTTAGCAGTCAAGTGCCTTCGCATTGCATTGCATGCACTGCCGTCGAGTTGGATCTGACTCATAGCGAACCCTCCTTGGGTTTCCAAGTCGGTATCACTACGGTGGTAGATTGCCCAACCTTCCTTCCGAGGAGTGGCTGATGGGTTTGAACCGCCAGCCTTCTGATTAGCAGTCAAATGCCTTAGGCACTAGGCCACCAGAGCTCCTTAAGCACTAATAAATAAGAAAGAACAGAAATAAAATTTTAGATGATAGAAGTCCAAATCAGGGTAATGGCTGTGCTGTTTCCTTCTGAAAGCTCTGAGAGAGAGATTGTGCCTAGCTTGTGGCTTTTGACAATCCTCAGTGTCCTTTGACTGGCATCTACCTCTGTTATCACATGACCATGTTTCTTCTGTCCATCTCTGTCTCTCTGCCTATTCTCCTCTTTTATAAGGCACCATTCAGATGGGGTTAGGGCCCACCTGCTCCATTATGACCTCTTGTTAAAGGAAGACATCTTCAAAGATGTTTTATATTTATATCCAGACAAGGTTATGTTTGTTACAGGACGGGGGACCCTCAAGGCCCCAAGTGGGCTCTCGTGAGAATTAATCACAGAGACAGAGGTAGTTTATAGAGAACGAGCCTTTAATGAAACAATACACAAGGCTGTACAGTGGGACAACAACTAGGCATATAGCACGATAGCTGGACTGCCAAAGATTTCTGGTCGGCTTACACCAATTATAGGGGACATAATGTGGAAGCTATGCAGTTGGCAAATCAAGTGCTCAGGTTTCATGCTTTCCCTTATTTGGATTCTTGGCTTCTTGTGCTTCTGTCTTCTGAATTGGTCTGGGCACCTACTTGTTCAAAATGGATGCTGCTGTAGATCAAGATGGACACTGTCACAGGGTCTTACATGCTGACGCCACACTTGAGAATCTGCAATAAATAAACTGGTGATTTCATACTTTGCTAATAGCAGTTTCATTAGTCACAGTTTCTTACATTTTGTAATCATTGTCAGCAAAGACTTTTAAGCAACCTAATTTTAACTTAAGTATATGTCACAATTTTCCAGTTCCTATCAGCAGGTGTAATTTAAGCAATTTACAAAAAGTAGTCATCAGAAAAAAATACAGCTGGGGCAGTTTCCATTCCTTACATGTGTCCCTGTCTCATGTATACAGGTATGGGGGGGTTAGGACTTCAGCATATCTTTTTGGAGAACACAGTATCTATATCACAGTTGTATAAATTGGAAAATGCTAGGAGGTTTAGCCTGCTGTGAGGCATTGTGAGATGTTGGATTTGTGGATGGAGGAATGCGAGTATCTAGAGGATTGCAGGGGTCCTGAGTGCTTTCAGGTGACAGGTGCCTGCTGAGTTGATCATTGAATCAGGCCCAAGGCCTGGTGCTAGCCAGAGTTCTATTTTCATATTTGTTTTGTACTGTGACGTTTTCTGATGTTCTAAAGTAGTTTTTTTAAACCTTTGTATTTTTGGCAACTAATGATGTTATTGAAGTTTTTTATAGGCAAATTACTGCAATTGCATTGTTTTACAGCTTCAGAGAACCTCCTTTCTTGCATGGTGTTCTGCAGCCAAATACAAAATTGAGACAGGCCAAAAGGCTATTTGAAAATCAACTTATTGGGCCAGAGTCCATAGCACATATTGGGGGTAAGTATACTGTGGGCTTACAGAGTCTGATGCTGTGGGGCCTTTGAGGCTGTCTGCTGTTGTGAGGAGTGGATTCTTTGGGAGCAGCTCATAATGGTAGTTACTGTTAGAGTGGGAGGCTCTAACATTCTTCTTAGCTCCACTGAGTGGGACCTGGATGTCCTTCTTAGTACCACCAGGGATGGGAGGCCTTGGACCTTATTTTTCATTCCACCAGGGGCAATCTGGACACCCTTCTTGGTTCCAGATATGCTACATGTCAAGTAGACTGCTCCATGGGAGTGTACTCTCTGGCTCTTTCTGAGTGCTTGCCTCTCAGAATTGCAGTGTCACTCTAATACCAGGTCGTTTTTGAGTTCAACTCTGTGGAACACTTCATTATGTTCAAAGTGCTGGTCTCTTTAAAATGAAAGGGTAAAGGCAGAATATAGACATTGGTGATTAATTTATTTGTCAAAGTTTGTCAGTAGGTGTTACTTGACAGATATTATTGCCCAACTGTTTTTCTTTCTGTAGATTTCATTTTGAAATGCAGGTGAATGATTCACAATCTTCCCACTGTTTGTTTGTAAAGCTCACATTGTTAGGTACATGTAAGGGTACGTTCAGAGTAAACCATCTGTTACACATCAGGAACTAGAATCTGGTCTGATTGTAATTCTTGCATCCTTAGCAATGGGAAGAAAGGTATCTTCTATTAAAATACGAATTAAGCTGAGCAATTAAAAAAATAAAGTTAATGAAAATATTTACAGACTTAAAATACTGTGAGGATTTGTATTTTGCCTTATTTTGAGCAACTTATTTTGACTTTTCTCTCATCCTTCTGAAATACCATTATCCGTGATATAGCTGTGGACCTAAGTATCCAGTATTCCTATACAGAGAGTCACCAGCTTACAACATGTTGAAGTTATGACGAACAGTACTTACAACCATGTTTTTATCCCCCCACATTTTATCTTTAGTAATATGTGCTACATACAATGTGAAAATACATCTGTCAGTTTTTATGTAATGTTTCCAGATCAGATTTATAAAGATACTGATAATAAAAGGCAGTGATAATGAAAACTAAAAAAGAAAAAAAAAGAGGTATTCAACTTACGTCAAAACCAACTTACGAGGGGAGTTATTGGAACAGAGACCCACTGTAAGTCAGGGACTACCTGTATTTCTTTTTCTTTTTAATGGTAGATCAGTAGTCACCCCTCTAGCTGTATTTGACTACCTTCTCTTTCCAGCTCTTACTGTTTGACACCCAAACACCAGCACATCTTCGTAGATTCTATTTTTTTTTTGCAGTGTTTCCAGAGAGAGATGTATTTTTTCATGTAGAGTGTTTAATGATAGAACTTTCAATTTTGCTTAAAAAAAATTTACATTAGTAAACCACATAAATTTTGTTAGTGAAAAATCAAAATTTGATATTTAACACTGGAACTTACAATAGTAAAGTGCAGTCATTGTTCCATTTTTTTACCTTACAAAGAGAGCACTTTTCCCTTCCCACTTGGCCTGACTTCTTGCCGTACTTCACCAGCTCTTGCGTTTTTTTTTTTTTTTTGCCTACACTGAAGGAACTGATAGTCCTCTCATTGACAATTCTGGTTAGATGTTATGGGGTTTCTTGGGTTATCCCACTATGTCTGTGACCCACAGGGTCCATCAAGGATTGCTACTGCAGCCTTGTTTGAAAGTTGCCATGGTAGATGGCTAACATTGATGCTTATAGAGGCAGAAGATACTAGCCTCAAAGGAGAACGCATAGGGAGAAAAATCATGTTTTCAGTTTTATCCTGAAGGACTCCTAACTGGGTATAACCACCATTAGCAGCAGACACTGATGTGTGGCTGACATGAACACATGCCCCAGGCTCTTAAGCAGCTGGTTGGGAGCTGTATTCTCTCTGGAGGATGGGTGATCCTCCTAGTTTCCTAGTTTCATGGGCTGAGGTTACTGCAACCTTGCTCTGCAATAAGACTCTGGCGTACGTACCAATCTCCTAGGCTCATGGGTTTATTGCTGCAAGGCTTTAAGGACGTTTTATTTTCAGACTGCACTTCTTCATCTTTGGAACTCCTATTCCCTCTCTGAAGACAAAAGCATAAACAGGCCACCTTTCTTGTAGAAGAGTGGTGTGGTTGCAGTTCTATAGGCTACCACCATAATTCTTGTATCCTTCTCATTTTTTAAACAGATGCCATGTTTACTGGTACAGCGGATGGTCGGATCGTGAAACTTGAAAATGGTGAGGTAGAGACGATTGCCCAGTTCGGCACTGGCCCGTGCAGTAAGTCAGTGACATGCCCCAGGACTTACGTCTCCTTGTATTGTGCAAAGAGCCTTCAGATGGCCCTGAAGACAAATAGGACCTCTGACCATTGGACAGATAGGGCATGACTCAGAATCTTGTCCTGTGCAGGTGCCTACTCCTCACCCTGCAGTTGCAGCTTCCTGCCAGTCAGGGTATTAGTACTTGCTTGCTACGTTTTGAAGCTCTGCTAGTCACCATTAGCACAGGTCTGTGTTCACCCCTATGATGCAAAAGGAGATTACTTGGAGATTCTTGGAGAAGATTACTGAGTGTTGTCATCAGGGTGCTACCGTAGAAAAGCAGTTGGGTCTGCCGTAAGTTGGATGCTTAAGTGTAATTCTTTCATTAGCTTCTAAGGAAGTTCACAGTGTCATTCAGTGGGACACTATCCTTCACTCACTCAGATATTTAAAAATTATAGTAAATTAATCTTAATGTTTAAAAACTGGCAGCCCACAGAATTCTTTTTGTTGTTGTTATTGTTAGCAATT
>NW_006922027.1:553114-572023 GCF_000298275.1 Orycteropus afer afer | reverse complement strand
ACTTTTAACTGTACAATTCAGTGACATTAATTAGATTCACTATGCAACCATCCCCACTATCTCCAGAACTTTTTCATCACTCAAACAGAAACTTAGCAATAACCCTTATGCAATAACTGTCTTTTCCTCTTTATCCCCAGCACCTGTAACCACTAATAAATGTTTATCTCTATGCCTTGCCTATTCTAGTTATTTCTTATACATAGAGTCATACAATATTTGTCCTTTTGCATCTGACTTATTTCTTTAGCATAATATTTTCAAGGTTCATCCATGTTGTAGCATGTATCAGGACTTCATTTTTCTTAACACTTCATTGTATGACTATACCACATTTTGTTTATCCATTCATCTGATAGCCACAGACTTCTTATTAGCTATTATTTATTAATAGCTAGAATGTTTTTGTAAAAATTCATACAGCAGAAAGATACCAAGAACAAAGCAGAAGTCACCTCAGAGTCTTCCAGATATAACTGTTTCTAATATTTTAGTGAATAACTCTTTAGACCCCTTTCTGTTAATGGGCACTCACACATACCCACACAGTTAAATATAATGGATATATATACATATCATTCTTTTTCTCCATTCCATATTTTGGCCATAAACCCCGTGGTGTAAGCACCTGGCAATGATCAATAAGCACCTGGCAGTACACCTGCATGGCCACAAGGTTAAAAGGAGCTTAGTGATGGAGCAGGAGAATGAATCTAGGGAATAAAATAGCAGCTTTCCTGTTATGTTGGGGAAGAAAAGCATTGTCACTCTCATAGCTAGTACAGGTATTCAGGTCAGGCTGTTGGGCTTAAACTCCCAGTGGAGGATTCAGGAGTCAGTCCAAGGTCCTGATTTTACCACTTGAGGTAGTTGTTTGATTCTCGGATGCTGATGTCAAACAGGCTCGCAGGCAGCAATACTGTACCTACTAGATAGGGCAATGCTAGTACTAAAACCATAGTTTTTTTAGTTCTATGAGAGTGTGTGTGATGTATATTTACAAAGAGACAGGTGAGGGCATGGGTAGAATTCTTAGGCCAGCTATCAATTCCTGTCTTTATTTTCCTAGAAACCCGAGATGATGAGCCTGTCTGTGGGAGACCCCTGGGTATCCGGGCAGGGCCCAACAGGACACTTTTTGTGGCTGATGCCTACAAGGGACTATTTGAAGTAAATCCCTGGAAACGTATGTGACATCATCTTGTATTCTTTTGTGATGTTTCAGATCTTTTAAACAAAATGCATGTGTGCAAGTTTAATAGAATTTATTAAAATGTAGTCTGAATAGTAATGAGAGCCAAACCGAAAAAAAAAACCTCATTGCCATCGAATTGAATCTGACTCATAGCGACCCCTCCTTGGATTTCCGAGGTGATAGCACTATGGAAGTAGATTGCCCAATTTTCCTTCCTAGGAGTGGTTGGTGTGTTTGAACCACCAGCTGTCTGGTTAGCAGTCAAATGCCTGAGGTACTACGTCACCAGAACTCCTGCCTATAAATTCTAGCTAGTAGCAAAGACCCTGTAATGGCATTTGGTATTGCTGTATTTTCCACTGACATTTGTGTTTTACCCACATAGTCTCAGGTGGTCTCATTTTGAGGATGTTCAACCATGAAGATTTGGCCTATGTTTACTTTTCTGTTTGTCTTCTGTCTCTCAGTCTTCTGTCTCCTTCTCCTTTGTCTCTCTCTTCATTTTTCCCTTTCCTTTAGCTTCTCCTCTCATTTATCTTCCCCACCTGGCCATGTTACCTTGAGAAAGTGTTATCATATATGTTCTAAGTGCTTTCGCAGGTGGAAGCTTATGCTACAAGGAAGTCTATTATGGCAGGTGGTAGCACAGGGGCCTGAGCTCAGGCACTGCAGACTGCCCACCTTAGGTAGACCACAGCTCTGCCATCTGCTTCATCTCTGATAATGTCGATTATGCAACCTCTGCTTCTATCATAAGCATAATAATAGTGCTTTCTTCATAGGAGGTTTAAGTGAGATTTCATGGGAAGAACTGAAGCCATTAAACCCATTGCCATGAGTCAATTCTAACACACAGCAACTAAGTAGAACTGCTCCGTAAGATTTCCAAGGTTGTAATCTTTTTTTTTTCCTAACTTTCCTTTGTGATTTGAGTGTAAGTTTACAGAGTAAACTGTTTTTCCATTCAACAACTCATACATGTTCTGTTTTGTGACATTGATTGCAGTCCCCACAATGTAACATCACTCTGCTTCTTCCCTGTGTTTTCCTTTCCCACTTGTCCTTCTTTCCTGTCCCTTCTTGCCTTCTGAGCTTTATCCCTGGGCAAAATCTGCTTTTTCATCTAGTATGGCTGAATGTTCTAAAGAATACATACCCCTTTTGTATTATTGTTCATCTTGTAGGGCTGGTATTATTGCTTGGCTGAAAATTGAATTCCAGGTAGTAATGCTTAAAAGCTAGCAAGGCACCATATAGTGTGCAACTATTGGTCTCTCTGTCCAAAGCAAAGCAGAGTGAAGAAAAATAGAGTCGTATGGAAACATTATCCAAAGAACTAATGGACAACACGAATCTCAGCCTCCTTGATCCTGAGATCAGAAAAACTAGATGGTACCTGGCAACCACTGCTGACTGCTCTGAAAGGAATCATAATAGAAGGTCTTACATAGATTGAGGTTGTGAAAGAATTCACGTTGCTTGGTTCTACATTCGATGCCAGTGGAAGCAGCAGTCAGGACATTAGACGACGTGTAGCATTGGGAAAGTCAACTGCGAAGGAACCGTTTTAAGTGCTGAGGAGCAAGGATGTCTCCTTGAGGACTAAGGTATGCCTGACACAAGCCATGATATTTCCAATCATCTCATATGCATGTGAGAGCTGGACAATGAATGAGGAAAACCGAAGAAGGGTTGATGCTTTTGAGTTGTGGTGCTGGTGAAGAATGCTGAAAGTACCATGGACTGCTAAAAGAACTAACAGATCTGTCCTGGAGGAAGTGCAGCTGGAATGCTCCTTGGAAGCAAGAATGGCCAGACTTCGTCTCACCTATTTTGGTCATGTTGTCAGAAGGGACCATTCCCTGGAGAAGGGTGTCATGCTTGGTAAGGTGGAGGGTCGATGAAAGAGGGGGAGGCCTTCAACGAGATGGATTGACACGGTGGCTGCAATGATGGGCTCAAGTATAGCAGGGATCGTGGAGCTGGTGCGGGATCAGGCAGGGTTTCATTCTGCTGTGCATGGCGTCGCTATGAGTCGGAGATGACTTGATGGCACCTAACAACAACAACAACAACATAGAGTAAGGGAAAAATGTGCAGTGAAACTCAAAATCATAAAAAAGACTAGGCCTACTGGTCTGATAGGAATTGGTGGAACCCCTGAGCTTGTGGCCCTTGGTCAGTGTTACAGTCTTATGGAAGCTACATCTTTCTTCGGAGCAGCTGGTGGGTTCAAACTACCAACTTTTGGTTTACAGCTGAGTGTTTAACCACTGCCACCAGGGATTCTGGAAAGAACATAGTACTCAATAAATATTTGGTTCTATTAGGTTTAAAAACTTACTACTACTACTACTATTGTTGTTACTGTTGTTAGGTGCCATCGAGCCAGCTCTGACTCTTAGTGACCTTATGTGTAAATGGAGAAAACGTTGCATGGTCCTGTGCCATCCTCACAATCATTTGTATGTATTTGACCCCATTGTTGCAGTGACTGTGTCAGTCCCATTCGTTGAGGATTTGTTTCTTTTTCACTGACCCTCTACTGTACCAAACATGCTGTCTTTTTCCAGTGATGTTCCCTCCTGATGGTATGCCCACAGTATCCAAGATGAAACTGTACCATTCTCTCATCTGAGGATCATTCTGGCTGTACTACTTCCAGAACAGATTTGTTAGTTCTTCTTATAGTCCATGGCATATTCAGTTTTTGTTACCAACACCACAACTTGCAGATAAGAGTTTTTCATTTTTTATTGTACAGATTTTGCATGTATAAGAGGCAGTTGAAAATGCAATGACTTGTGTCAGACATATCTTAGTCATCAGAGTAATATCTTGGCTTTTTAACACTTCAAGGAGGTCTTTTGCAGCAGATTTGCCTAATGCAAAATATTGTTTGCTTTCTTGACCTCTACTTCCATGGGCATTGATTGTGTGTCCAAGAAGAATGAAATCCATGACAACTTCAGTTTCTTCCCTGTTTATCATGATATTGTCCAGTTGTAAGGGTTTTTTTTTCCCCATTATGTTCAGGTATAATCCATACTGTAAACTTTTTTTTTTTTTTTTAAATCAGTAAGTGCTTCAAGTCATCACCACTTGGCAAACAAGGTTGTAACATCTGTAAATGGCAGGTTATTAATGAGACTTCCTTCAGTTCTGGTGACATGTTATTTTTCATATAACCCAGCTTCTCCGATTGTTCAGCATATAGATTGAATAAGTAAGGTGAAAGAATACAACTTGCTGCACACCTTTTCCAGTTTTAAACCATGCTGTATCTCCTTGTTCTGTTCAAACGATTGACTCTTGATCCATACAGAGGTTCCACAGGAGCACAATTAAATTTTCTAGAATTCCTATAACTCATAATTTGTTATGATCCACATGATTGAATGCCTTTGCACAATTGATAAAACACAGGTAAATATCTTATTGATATTCTCTGTTTAGCCAAGATCGATCTGACAGCAGTGATACTCATCATCTCATGTCCTCTTCTGAAGTCTGACTTCTACTTCTGGGAGTTCCTGTTAGTGTATGGCTGCAGACATTTTAAAATTATATTCAGTAAAATTTTGCTAGTATGTGATACCAGTGATATTGTTAGATAATTTCCACATTCTGTTTCATTGCGTTTTTTTGGAACAGGCACAAATATGGATCTCTTCCAGTCAGTTGTCCAGAAAGCTATCTTCTGAATTTCTTGAAATAGATGAGTAAGCTCTTCCAGCTTTGCATCTGTTTGTTGAAGCATCTCAACTGGTATCACATCATATCCTAGAGCTTTATTTTTTGCCCATGACTTCAGTGCTACTTGTACTTTTCCATTAGTATCAGTAGTTGCTGATGACATGCTACCTCCTGACATGGTTGAATGTCCACCACTTCTTTTTGGTGCAGTGTATTTCTTCTGTCTTTTGATGCTTTTTGCATCATTCATTTTTTTACCCAAAGAATCCTTCCTTCAGTGTTGCACCTTGAGGCTTGGAGTCTCTTCTGACATCCATTTTGCATACATCTTTCATTATGTATGATGTCCTTAATACCATCTGTATTACAATTCTCCTGGTCTTCAGTCATTAGTGTTCATTGTGTTAAATCTTTTCTTGAGATGGGCTTTATATTCAGGTGGGATATACTCAGGGCTATACTTTGGCTCTCTTGAACTTGCTTTGATTTCCTTTAGCTTCAGTTTGAACTTGTGTATGAGCAATTGATGATCTGTCTGCAGTGGTCCCCTGGCTTTATCTTGACTGACAATATTGAGCTTCTCCATCAGCTCTTTACACAGATGTGGTTGATTTGATTCCTATGCAAACTATCCAGTGAGGTCCACATATATAGTTGTCATTTTTGTTTTTGAAAAAAAAGTATTTCCAATGAATAAGTCATTGGTCTTGCAGAATTTTATCATGTGATCTTCGGCATCATTCCTATTACCAAGGTTCTATTTTCCAACTACTGATTGTCCTTTGTTCCCAACATTCACGTTCTGCTTATTACTAATTATCAATTTCAGACTGGAGCAGTTTGTAAAAATCTCAAATTTTTTATCCTTAGCATTTGTGGTTGGTACCTAAATTTAAATAATAGTCTTATTCATTGACAGCATTGTACTTCAGGATAGATCTCGAAATGTTATTTTTGACAACGTGTGCAATGCCATTCCTCTTCAATTTGTCATTTCCAATGTAGTAGACCATATGATTGTCTGATTCAAAATGGTCAATGCTGGTCTGTTTCAGCTCACTAATGCCTGGGATACTGATATTCAAGCATTTGTTCCATGCTATTTTTTTATAACTTCCAAATGTTCTTGATTCATGTTTTGTACATATTGCATTCTGATTATTAATGTTTACTTTTAATTTTGAGTCATGCCAATCAACAAATGAAGCTCCAGAAGGCTTTACTCCATCCATGTCATTAAAGCTGATTTTATTCTGAGGAAGAAGCTTTTTCTCAGTCATATTTTGAGTGCCTTCCAAGCTGAAGGGCTCATTTTCCAGCGTTGTATCAGACAGTGTTCTGTTGTTACCTATAACGTTTTCTTTGACTAATTTCCTCTATCCATCTGTCAGTTTGTTGTACTATTTTGCTTTTGTGTTCCTATGCCACTGGAAGCTATGCCACTGGTATCTCAAATACCAGTAGGATCAAGCATAGTGTCCAGGTTTCAGCAGAGCTTCTAGGGTAAGAAGGACTAGGAAAAAGACCTGGCAATCACTTCTGAAAATTAGCCATGAAAACCTTATGGATAACAACAACTACTATTGCTAGTTATTCTTTATTTGAAAAGTAGATGAGAGTGGGCAATTTCTATTTCTCTCAGGCAAACAAATGGAATTAAATTGTTTTTTTTTTTTTTACCTGAGTTACTTCAATAGCTTTTTAAGTTACTTGGTCTCAATAGAGGAAAAGTTTTTCATCCTTACGAGGAAGCATTCTGCTGTTAATGAAGTTAGTCTGAACAAAGTCATTACCTAGCACTGCTTTTTTTTTTTTTTTTTTGGTAAGAAGGAATGACAAATGACATGGAAAAGCTCATCATAGCTTTCTTTTTAAACCAATTATGCTGATTAATGTTTTGAGATTATTGAAAAACAAGTTCTTAAGATGAAAGCAAGACTTTTTTTATTTTTCTTTTTATAAAAATGCAGGTGAAGTGAAACTGCTGTTGTCTTCTGAGACACCAATTGAGGGAAAGAAAATGTCCTTTGTAAATGATCTTACAATAACTCAGGATGGGAGGAAAATTTATTTTACGGATTCTAGCAGTAAATGGCAAAGACGAGATTATCTGCTTTTGGTTATGGAGGGAACGGACGATGGACGGTAAGTATTTACTCAGGTCTTATACTCAGTTAAATAATGCAGGGAGACTAACTTCAGCAAAGTGTAATTACTTCTAGGAGATTCTTGGATGAACAGAGCAAGATAGCCTCCTCACTTTCTCTTTGAAGACATATAAAATTAAAATAGCATTTGTGGTAAATATTTTCCCCCATATGATAGATATCTCTTTAAAGGTTTTCATATTAATGGTTTATCTAGTGAGTAGACCAACATTGTAATTGCCCCCATGGTAGGGGACAGTTTCATTTACAATATTTCATTCAGACTGGTTTGGTTTGCCTTGGAAAGAGGGACCTGTTAATGAAGCCTTATAGCCGTTTCACACAGCCTCACAGGAGGGTGGATTGGAATTTTGTGTGGGGATGTGCAGAAAGGAGGGAAGTGGGCAATTCTTGGTGCTCTAGACTAGAGTATACCAGAGTTCCCAAGATCCTGACTGCCTTCTGTGTCTCTCTGCCTCAGTATGTTGTACTTGAGGTACACCTGTGAGGCTGAACACAGAGAGGGTATATATGGAATTTTAAACTAAAGAATTTGGATCGTCAAGAGTGTGATATGCCGTTGGATTTGATGAAGCATTGGTTTCTTGCCAGTAACCGTGCCTGTGTTGGGATATGGTTAGCCAGGTGGGATGTGGCTGGCCAGGTATGCTAGCTTAGCTTTCTTCCTCAGAGCTGAAAGATGATGAATTATGTGGGAAGATGTCTCCTCTGAGAAGCCAGGTTTGTAACTGTTCAAAGAGGTGAAAAAGAGGTGCTTGGAGCCAGTTGTCCTTGTTTATGTCTATTTAAACAGCCTTGCCACTAAGAGATGCTATCATCCACTTTGGGGCACTCCTGCCATTTTTCCTGCTGCCTCTAGAATTCACTAGTGTGCTTGAGCTACACTTCAGCCACTGCAGTCAGGGCTGTCAGGCTCACCACAAGCAGAGGAACCCACTACCCCCAATCATGAGGAGCTTAGGGGAGGGCTCACATGATCCAAGGGGAGAAGAGTAGAAAGATAAGAATATTAAATAAAACTTCTGCCAGGTGGTGATACGTGCATTACCCACAGGAAGTGTATGCTGGTAGGGGCCAGGAGTATGCAGCCCCTTCCTCATTTTTCTGAGGCAGCCTGACTTTAGCTGGCTTAGTGAAGGTGTGGTTCTTGGCAGTCTAGGAGAGAACTTGCAGGCAGGCTGGCTTCAGATTGATCCTCTCAGGGGCTCCTGTGAGGCTGGAATTATGGTTGACCCTCTTAGTGAGTCAGCCTCCTCAGACTAGTAAGAGCACCAATTGTGTAGTGTGCTGACGTCTGCCGTGCATGAGAAGGGGCCTCCAGTGAGGCTGAGTCACCTGAAGGTTCAAGGGGAGCAAAGGCCCAGGCTAGTGGAAAGCCATGGAGTCTCCAGGATAATAACTCTCTACTTTTGTTATTCTTCAGCCTGCTAGAATATGACACTGTGACCAAGGAAGTGAAAGTCTTAATGGACCAGTTGAGATTCCCTAATGGTGTCCAGCTTTCTCCAGCAGAGGACTTTGTCCTGGTGGCAGAAACAACCATGGCAAGGATCAGAAGGTATGTGCAGTGTTAGCAGAGCTACCATTTGCTTGCAGATTTGGTTCTGCACCTAGTGGGTGGGAATGCAGAATAACAGAGCCTAGGATACAGCAGGCCACCCCTCTCTTTAAGCAGTCATGCTAAGTATGTGTGTTCTCTCTGCCACCTCTCAGCATCTTTGAGCATGGCAATCTGTGACTGCTGATTGGCCTAATGCCAAAGGTGGTGTCTTATCCTCAGTGCTCCGAGGGCCCTTCTTCTCTACTCCAGTTGGGCCCTGGCCACACAAGAGCCTCTCTTTGCAGGCTCTGCCTTCCTATACTTTAACTGCACTTACACCAATCTTGGGCTTGGCTTAAACTTTTTATTTAAATTGGGGGGCTGTTGCTCAGTGTATACTTGGGTGAATTTTTCAGGTTCTACGTGTCTGGTCTGATGAAGGGAGGGGCAGATATGTTTGTGGAGAACATGCCTGGATTTCCAGATAACATCAGGCCCAGCAGCTCCGAGGGATACTGGGTTGGCATGGCAACAGTCCGCTCTAACCCTGGATTTTCCATGTTGGATTTCTTATCTGAGAGACCCTGGATTAAAAAAATAATCTTTAAGGTAACTACAAAGTATTATTCCAAAAAAAAAATGAAAATGCGTTTCTTTTTAGTGAAAATATACATAGCAAAACCCATTCCCATTCCACAGTTTCTAGACATAATGATCAATGACAATGGATAAACTCTTCAGATTATGTCAACATCCTCGTTATTTCTATTCTAGTTGTTTTACTTCTAACAACTGTACCTCCCATCCTTCTTATCTGTGTTTTAAAATAACAGTTGACACCATGATCTTACCTAGGTAAATTTTTTTTTTTTTTCTTAGGTAACACAGTACTCAAGGAAGACAAATCTTTACTCTTTGGACTAAACTGTTAATTAATTTAAAGATAGCTTAAGAGGATAGTTTCAACTCAGGGTTTGAAGAGTAACTCAGCGTCATAATCTTGGGGGCTCCTGCAGCCTCTGTAGATCCAGTAAGTTTGGATTATTTAAGAATTTGAAGTTCTTTTTCACAGTTTTCTCCCTTTTTATCATGATTCATACATTGTGTTCCTGATCAGAACATTCAGTAGTGGTAGCTTGGCACTCTCTAGTTATGGTCTCAATGTGGAGTAGGCAATGGTTCATGTAGACAATTAGTTCTATAGTCCAGATCCTTCTCTGACTCTTGGATTTTCTTTTTTCTCTTTTTTTCCAGACAAATAAAGACCAATAGCTGTATCATGAATGGCCTCTCATGAGGTTTTAAGACCCTAGACACTACTTATCATACTGGGAAGTAGAACATAAACTTTGACCAATTGACTAGATTGTCCCAGGAGACTATTTACCTAAGCTTCTAAGCAAAGAGAACTAATCCCATGAAGTGATTGATTATGTGTAATTAGTATCAGCATCTACAGCCTCTCTCTCATTTTGGGTTGCTGTTATTTTTGCAAAACTGTGTACACTAGCATTTACCCACTTTCCCTGTGTATAGCTTGTTGATCAGTCATGCTGTTCAATCTTTACCCATATTCAGTGCTACCTTTCCTATTTCTATAAACAAAAAGTGACCACTACCTGAGGAGTCCTTCTTTGTCTCCCCCGCTCCCTACCCTTAGTAACTACTAATGAGCATTGTTGTTGTTGTTGTTAGGTGCTGTGGCATCAACTCCGACTCTCAACAACAATGTGCACAACAGAATAAAACACTGCCTTTTTGTGTGCCATCCTCACAGTCCTTTACTATATTTGAGCCTGTTGTAGCCACTGCGTCAGTCCACTTTGTTGAAGGTCTTCTCATTTTTCGCTGACCATCCCCTTTACCTGTCCCTTCTGACAGCATGACTCTTTTGGTTCTCTAGTGCTGCTCTAACAGAAAATACTACAAATGGGTGGTTTGAACAAACAGATTTATTCTCTTACAGTTTAAGAGGCTAGAAGTCCAAGTTCAAAGTGCCAGCAAAAACCCCTTGACTTTGAGCATCAGCCCTGCCTGAAGCTCCTGGCCCACTAAAACTGGAGTTGTCTCTTAACTCAGACCCGCTGTTGGCTGTTAAGGATAACAAACCCAAGGTGGACAAATAAATTGGCACAGTCCCAAGATTACCAAACAACATGCCAGGCCACTAGTTCAAGTTCAGAGACAGTCCCAAGATTGGCAGGAAACGTGGCAGGCTGCTGAATGAAGGCTTGGCTACATGCAGGGTGCAAGCATGCCCAAAAGCTCAGAGACCATGCTCAAAGCTGTCTTCTTACATACTGGAAGCAGACCACATCCCTAAGGCAGCTACTGTGCTGCTTACAGTAGATTCCACCATGGAGTTCTTCCCCAGTCTCATCATGGGGGGAATAACTACATCCTCTGGCTGCCCAGCCAGTCAAAACCAGGCCCAGCCAAGTTGACACACAACCTTAATTACCAAAATGACCAAAGTACATGAAACCAAGTCTGGCCATTCTTGTTTCTGAGGAGCATTCTAGCTGTACTTCTTCCAAGACAGGTTTGTTCTTTTGGAAGTCCATAGTATTTCAGTATTCTTCACCAACACCACAATTCAGATTCATCAGTTCTTCTCTGGTCCAGTTATTTATTGTCCAGTTGTCATATGCATATTAAGGTATTCAAAATACCATGACTTGGATCACATACATGTTAGTCTTCAGAGTGAGATTTTTGTTCTTTAATACTTGAAAAAGATCTTTTGTAGCAGATTCCCCCAGCACAATACATCTGAATTTTTGACTGCCACTTCCATGGGTGTTGATTGTGGTTCCAAGTAAAATCAAATCCCTGATAACTTCAATCTTTTGTCCATTTACCATTATGCTGCTTACTGGTCCAGTTGTAAGGATTTTTATTTCCTATATGTTGAGGTGTAATCCATACTGAAGGCTGTAGTCTTTGATCTTCATCAGTAAGTGCTTCAAGTTATCTTCACTTTCAGCAAGCAAGGTTGTGTCATCTGCATATTGCAGGTTGTTAATGAGTCTTCCTCCAATCGTGATGCTGTGCTCTTCTTCATATAGTCCAGTTTCTCGGATTATTTGCTCAGCATACAGATTGAATAAGTATGGTGAAAAGATACATCCTTGATGCAAACCATTTAGTTGTGTATAACTTTCATACCTTGTTAGATTTGATTTGGTAATATTTTGTTGAGGATTTTTGCATCTATGTTCATGAAAGATACTGGTTTGTAGTGTTCTTTCAGTGTCTTTATCTGGTAATAACTGACTTCAGAATGAGTAGTAAGCAGTTTTCTCTGTTTCTGTTTTGCGGAGAAGATTGTAAAGAATTGATGTATCTCTTAAATGTTTGATAGAATTCATGTGAAATCATCTGGCCTGGTGCTTCTTTTTTGAAAGGTTATTAATTATTGACTCAATTAAAAAAGAAAAATAGGCCAAATTCCATTCTGATTATCTGTTTCTCCTTGTGTGAGTTTTAATAATCTATGTTTTTTAATGAATTATATTTTCTCTAAGTTATCATTTTCATGGACATAGGATTAAAAAAGAGGAAGATTTGAATGTGCTGGATTAACACAGTGGCTGCAAAAATGAGCTCAAACATAGTGAGAATGGCACAGGAGCTGGGTAATGTTTCCTTTTGTTATCATAGGGTCTCTATGAGTCAGAACTTGATGTCCCCTAACAACAGCATTTCTTAAATTTCATTTCACAAATTTCTTAGTAATTTGTGTCTTCTCTCTTTTTTCCTTGGTTAGCCTGGTAGAGGCTTATCAATTTTATTGATCTTTTCAAAGAACCAGCTTTTAGTTTTGTTGAGTTTTCTCTATTAATTTCCTTGATTTTTTTTTTTTTTTTTTTTTAATTATTACAGTGAAACCTGTTGAGAGCCAGAACTTGACAGGACAGCCTTGTTTTTCCAGGTCTCACAAGTTTTTTACCTTTGACAGGATGCAGTCCTACCTACCACTTTTCTTTCACTCTCTATTAGTGGTAAACATCTGAGTTTTTGTTCTCTGAAAAAGTTTCTACCTTACACAAATTTTCTTTTCTACTGCTTGCTTTAGGTTTATGTTACTGCTCTTTTCTCTAGTTTCCTACGGGTAGAAGCTTAGATTAATTAGTCATCTTCTTTTCTAATATATATATTCAGTGGCATATATTTCCCACTAAGCAGTGCTTTCTTTACATCTCACAAATTTTGGTAAGGTGCATTGTCATTTTTATTTAGTTCAAAATGCATGTTTAGACTCTTTCTTCAACTCATGTGTTGTCTAGAGCTCTGTTGTTACTCTCCAAGTATTTTGGGATTCTCCATCTATCTTTCTTTTATTGATTTCTGGTTTAATTCTGTTGTGATCTAAGGGCATACTTTATTTATGGCCCAGAATGTGGTCTCCCTTGGTGAATGTTCCATGTGAACTTGAGAAAAAAATGTATATTCTACTATTGTTGGGTGAAGTATTCCATAAATGTCAAATCCAGTTGATTGGCTATACTGATAAGTTCAACTGTATCCTACTGTCCAGTCAACGAACCCTATTCAAGTTTTACCAGTTGTCCCAATGATGCCCTTTCTTACAAAGAATTCAATCCAGAATCAAGCTTTGTATTTAGTTGTCACGTCTGTATATTCTCCTTCATTCTGGAGCAGTTTCTCAATCTTTTTTTGACTTTGTGACCTTGATCATTTTTGGGATTTCAGGTCCATTATATTGCAGATTATCCTCCAATTTAATATTTTCTGATATTTGCTCTCATTGATTAGATTCAGGCTCTATGTTTTCGGAAGGAATGTCACAGAGTGAAGGCCTGTTCTCAGTGTACCCATCAGTGTGGTATGACTTTACTTTGCCCTGTTCCCGATGGTGGGGGTGACTTTGATCATTTGATTAAGGGATTAAATGCTGGGTCTCTACTGTGAAGTGATGATTTCTCTATTTGGAAACAATAAGTATTACATGGGGAGGTAGATCCCTAGATGACACAGTTTTCCCTCTACTACTGACCTAAAGGTTGGTGCTTCAAACTCACCAAGTGATACAACTGAAAGAAAGCCATGGAACAACTGAAAGAAAGCCTGGTGATCTAGTTGTATTTAAGATTACAGCCAAGAAAACCCTATGGAACAGTTAGTTCTACTCTGTAAAACACAGAGTCACCATGAGTCAGAATCAACTTCCCAGCAACTTTGTAAGAACAACTTTATGACTAAGTAAATATCAATATGACCACATGGTTTCCTGTTTATTTGGTGGTTATGATCAGTTACTTTTATTATTTTTGATGCTTGGGTTGTCCAGTTTTGGCCAGTGGGAGCCCCTCCAGTGTGGCTTCTTGACCGTTGGACATGTCCCCATCATTCTTGGAGTAGTTTACCACTGTCTTGCACCATAAATTGATCCAGGCTTATCTTGGAATTTCCCTGCCCCAACCTCTGGAATCAGTCATTTTTCTAAGGAACCTGGTTCCTTCTAGAAGAGCTCTTGGTGCTAAGTTTGCTCATTGCTTTTGAGGCATCACTGCTCTCATACCCCCGCAATGCACCAAGATAGGAAATACATGCATGTTTATTCATACATATATACATATGTATTTGTACATACACGTGTGTGTGTATACATGTGTGTATACGCATGCATATATATTTATATACATATATATAAAATATTGTATTTCGTAGAAAATATTGGAGTTGTCTAGGATTTCATTTTACTTGGATCCAGAATCAATGCCCATTGAAGCAGCAGTCAGGAAATCAGATGATGTATCACATTTGGAAATTCTGCTGTGAAAGATCTCTTTAAAGTGTTAAAGAGCAAAGATGTCACTTGGAAGACTAAGGTGCACCTGAGGCAAGCCATTGTATTTTCATTCATCTCATGCATGCAAAAAGCTGGATAGTAAATGAGGAAGACCAAAGACGAATTGATGCCTTTGAATTATGGTGTTGGTGAAAAATATTGAGTATACCATGGATTGCCAGAAGAACAAACAGATCTGTCTTGGAAAAAGTACAGCTGGAATGCTCCCTAGAAATGAGGATGGAAAGACTTTGCCTCCCATACGTTGGTCATATTGTCAGGAGGCACTAGTCTCTGAAGAAGGATCTCATGCTTGGTAAAGTAGAAGGTCAGTGTAAAAGAGGAAGACCTTCAGTGAAATGGATTGACACAGTGGCTGCAACAGTGGGCTCAAGCATAGCAGTGATTGTGAGAATGGTGCAGGACTGGGCAGTGTTTCCTTCTGTTGTATACAGGGTTGCTATGAGTCATTACTTACTCAATGGCACCTAAAAACAACAACATACAACTACATTTGCTTATCTATCATCTGTTTATTAAAATTGAAAACCATGTGTTCATGCTAATACCTCCAATTCCAGTCCAACACCACAAGATCTTTTCTAGTTTTCTCCCCTTCGATATTGGTAACTCCCTTCATCAATAGTGAAAAACCTGGATTCCATAATCCTTCATATATTTACTTATTTGATCAATCACCCGTTTAGCCATTATCCTCCATATGACCCCTGTTGGCGATCTAGGACTCCATGTCGCTCCTACCTTAGCACTGCCTCCCCTCCCACCCCCGCCAAATACCACAAGCAGAAACCTACCTCAGCCCTGCAACAAGCTATCCCTAGGAGGACATGCTCCTCACCTGGGCTCTGACACCCCACACCATGCCCCACCCCATCACACACAAAATCACGGCCACTGTGTCTCCCCCAAACTTCTGCAGACACCTGGTCTACTCTGCTCCACCTAGTGCCTTCTTGACTGGATTGTTCAAGAGGGAAGTGATGAAGTACAGAGAGTCTTTTCAAAAAACAACTGCAGCTGCTATGTGGAGAGCAAGAGATAGTAGGAGCCTGGTGTGCAGTGTTTACTGCTGCAGAGGAGAGATAAGGGGACCTGGACTGTTGAGGGGCAGGTGCAGAGGAAGTGGGTATGATGCTAATAGAGGAAAGGACAAGACTCAGTGATGGGTTGAGGATGCAGTGAGTGGAAAGGCAGGACTTATGGGTGAGGCCCAGTTTCCTGGCTTAGCGAGCTGGTCTAAGGTGTCTGGTCTACTGAGGTGAGATGTCTGTCAGATTTGAAATGCTGTTAGAAACTCTAGATGGAAACAGTTCTCAGGCTGTGAGGAATTAAGCACTGGAAGTTAGAAATAGAGGTGGAAATCTGAGAGCTTTCTGAGACAGTGAATAATTGAAGTAAAGAGTTGAGCTCTTCTAAGGATACAGTGGAGAGAAGAGAAGCCCTGGGACAAACCAGCTGAGACAGCTTTACACAGGTCACTGGAAGCCCTATGGGAGGACTGAAAGCCATAATGAAACTTCAGTATACTACTGTAGAACCTTCTAAAGTCAACTCATATGTCTGCTTGAACTTTTTCCATGACTTCGAGATACTGTACTCTTTGGGCATGTTCAGTTGTGCACTTTGGCTTATTTCTTACCCAGAGTTCTGCTGTTCCACTGGAAATTAAACATCTTGCTATACATTTCTCTGCTTAAAAACCTTTCAAGAACTAGACCAAAGTTTATTAGTGGTTAGCGGGGGCAGGAGGCAACTGGAAGGGGTGGTGGTGGTGTGATTAATGGTGATAGAAAAATCACATTAATTGAGGGTAGGGTTGCACAGCCAGTTAGTATCAATAAGTTGTACACCTGTAAAAAGTTGAATTGGCAAAACTGATAGATATGTTTATAAGAGTAGCAAACACACAAAAATAATAGCTGTGGAGACTGCTTATGTACACCCTAAAACTTCATGGGATTTTGTTCCGTGGGATATAGAGGGTCATGGTTTCATGGCACATCCCAGTTAATTGGCCTAATAACATGTTTAGTGCCTCTGTTCTACCTTTGAGTTTGTTGTTTAGGCCTGGGTCTTTTTTTTTTTTTTTTTTAAGTATCATTTATTTATTTATTCCTACTTAATGATCTTTTTTTTTTTTTTAATTGTGATTTGGGTGAAAATTTACAGAGCAAATTCACTTTCCATACAGCAGTTCACATACACTTTGTGTTATGACATTGACTACAGTTTACCACAGTGCAACAGCTCACCTCCCATGTCCTCCTGATAGTTACCTCTTCCCTGTGTCCATCCTAAATGCACTCCTGCCCCCTGAGCTGTCTCCCTTTATTCCAGGATTGTTCTCTCCAAGGAGTGTATCTACCTCAGGTAAATGTTCAACTCATATGCCTGTCTTTTGTTTGGCTGGTAGCATCCTGTCAAAGGTGTGGGTTCAATTCCAGATCTGAGGGGCAGCTAGGGGCCATAGTCTCAGTGGTTCCACCAGGTTCTATCAGACCAGCAAACCTCACCCCCCCTTTTTTTCTTCTCCAAATGATTTTGAGTTTTGTTCCACATTGTTCTCCCTCTCTATCCAGGATCTCCTACATAGATCCTCCTCCGAGTGTTTGACAGTGGTAGCCAGGCACCATCTAGTTCTTCTGGTCTCATAGTCATATAGGCTGCGGATTGCATGATGTAGCAGTCACTAGGACTAATTGTTTCCATGAATTTTTGGTTTTCTTCATTCTTCTTTGCTCTGGACAAGGAGAGACCCATCATTGCATCCAGATGGCTGCTTGCTAGCTTTTAAAATCCCAGTTGCTACTTGCTAAAGTAGGAGGTGGAACATTGTTTTGTGTAGTATGTTATACCAATTGAGGTTGATGTCCCTAGCAACTACGGTCCCGAGCCCACAGGTTCAACTACTCGGTCCCTCTGGGTAGCTGGCTGTGGCCAAGAAGTGGCTACAACCTTGTCTCTTGTCAGCTCTACTATACACCTGGGAATTCAGATCATACAAATAAACTTATAGGACCACTGTCTTCCAACCCTATACATGGTCTTGGGTACACTCCCCGCTTCATAGACATACCTAGAAGTTCAGCCTGTCCACCCATATATCCACCCGTATACCCATGTTTGCCTTCACTGACAATGCAGTACTGTATGTACAAAAGGGTTCATCTTTGTTGTCTGTACTTCCCATGTACCTCTTTATGTCTTTCTCTTCCTCAATGCCACCATGTTTATCGTTCACATTTGGTACATTGCCCTTCTCTTCATCCAAATTAATACTTACCTCTACCTATCTAACAGCATTCCCCCCTCTCCCCTTCCCCCCCGGTAATGAACAAAAAAAAATTCCTTCCATGTAGAAACCTTTCCATTACTTTGACAATAATGGACTAATACAATATGTGTTCTTCTGTGATTGGCTTCTTTCAGTCAGCACAGTGCCCTCCAACTTCATCCACGTTATGTGGTGTTTTGCAGAGTCTGGGTTGTTCTTTAGGGTTGCGTAGTATTCTGTTGTTTGTACGTACCCTAGTTTGGTTATCCATTCCTCAGTTGATGAACACCTAGGTTGTTTCTGTCTTTTGGCTATTGTAAATAGTTCTGCGATGAACATGGGTGTGCATGTTTGTTCTTGTCATGGCTCTCACTATTTTCGGGTATATAACTAGTAATGGAATGGCTGGGTCAAATGGAATTTCTTCTTCCAACTTTTTAAGGATTCGCCCTACTACTTTCCACAATGGTTGTACCATTTTACAGTCCCACAAGCAGTGTAAGAGAGTCTTAATCTCTGCATCCTCGCCAGCATTTGTTATTTTCTGTCTTGTTGAACTTTGCTACTAGTGCTGGAACAAGATGGTATCTCATTGTTGTTTTGATTTGCATCTCTCTAATAGCTAATGATCGTGAGCATTTCTTCATATGTTTGTTGTCCTCTTGACTATCCTTCTTGGTGAAGTGTCTATTCATGTCTTCTGCCAATTTTTTAATTGGATTGTTTGTCTTTTTGTTATTGAGGTGTTGGAGTGTTCTATAAATTCTAGAGATAAGTCCCTTGTCAAATAGGTCATTATCAAATATTTTTTTCCTAAACTGTATGTTCTCTTATAACTCTTTTGGAGAAGTCTTTGGAGGCACAAAAATTTAATTTATGGAAGACCCCAATTATCTGGATTCTCTTCTGCTGTTAGTGCATTTTGAGTTATGCTTGATAGTCTATTTATGCCATATATTGTTGTTGTTGTTATGTGCCATCGAGTTGGATCCAACTCATAGCAACCCCTCCCTGGGTTTCTGAGGCAGTATCACTACGAAAGTAAATTGCCCCATCTTCCGTCCGAGGAGTGCCATATATTAGAGCCCCTAAATTTGCCCCTCGTTTTTCCTTGAGGAACTCCATAGTTGTAGGTTTCACATTTAAGTCTTTGATCCATCTCAAGTTCATTTTTGTGTATGGTGTGAGGTACAGATCTTG
>NW_006922027.1:534520-548287 GCF_000298275.1 Orycteropus afer afer | reverse complement strand
TTTCTAATTTTTCATTTATTTTGTCATTTTGTTCTTGTATTTTCTTCCAAAATTCCTCCAGGGTTTTTTTCTGTGTTTTCTTTGGTCTGTCTCTCAATCCTTTGAAGACACCTAAATATAATTCTTGTGAATTCCTTGTCAGAGAGTTCCAATGCTGCTGCTTCTTCAGGGATGTGTTCTGGGTCTGCATCCTGCTCCCTTGTTTCTACCACTTTATCCTGCTTCTTTGTGTGGACTGTGATGCTCTGTTGTCTCCAAGGCATCGTGACATTGTTGTATTTATATCTCTGTTAACTATTTGTGAAGAGCCACCAAGGGTGATTCAGGCTCTTCTTGGTGTTTTTTTATCATTGGCCCATTGATAGAGAAGGAAGCAGTGGCTCTCGCTCAATAAGTGAAGTTGCAGGAGGTGTGGGTGTAGTTGTGTCTTATGGGGTCTGTTGCTGTCTCCCACTCATTGAGACAAAAATTACAGCTGAATAACCATCAAAAAACTAAAAGCATGTGGACAAGAAACACACCATGTAATCACACAGGAACAGTAACCAGAAAAAAAAAAGGGGGAAAAAGAAGAAGAAAAACCAAGAAAACCTGTAATATCTGAGGATAGGGCACTAAGAGAAAAAAAGGTAGAGAAGGAAAATAATGAAGAAAAAAAATGGGAAAAATGCAAAAAGAAAAAATAAGGAACGGGGTTAACCACGAGAAAAAAGGGGTAAAAAGGAAAAAAAAAGAAATTAAAAGAAAAAAAATTCACCCAGGAACAGGGAAAAGAAAAAAAGCTGAAAACTAGGACCTGGGAAGGGAAGAATAAGATTAATAGTAAAAAGGACAAAAATATTAATAATAATAGTTGTTTTAAAACAGACAAATACAAGCAAACTAATCACTAGAAAAAAGAAAGGGAGAAAGAAAAAAAAAAATCGGTGGAGGAAAGGGCAAGGCACCCAGGCGCCATCTGAGCACACAGACTGTGAAGGAGGTACTGTGAGCCCAGAAGGTGGGTGGGAGTTGGGGATGGCCACATCTCTATTCACCAAGCGGGTGTTGGGTGTAAGAGTAATAAGAGGAATGTTGCACCTTTTCAGTCTTGCAGGTCCGGAGTGTCCTTGGGGTTACTGGAAAGCCAAATCTCTTCTTCAACCCCTGGAATCTCGGCGAACGCTGTCTCTTTAAATATCCAAAATGATCAATCTGCTTGTAACATTCAAAATGGCAGCGTCCTCCGGACCAGCACAAGTCCACAGTTCATCTCGCTTTCCTCTTCACCTTCTCCGTTTATTTCCCAGCCACCAGAGCAGTCCTATGTGCAGTCCCTGGCTAGCAGCACTGATTTTTAGGTTCTTAGGTCTTACCACCACTCGGGAATCTCTAAGCTGTCTGTGCTGTCAGGATCGTTGCCAGACCGCAGCTCTGTCTGTCTCCTTTTTTGATATTTTCATGCAAATTCTTCTCCTAGTTTGAGTTTAGTCCACTTCTATATCCTTCCCTTCAAGGCTCAGGGGTCCAGGATTATCTTCTGTGCCTGTGTTAATTGATTTCCCTTTTCTTTGTTGAAGAGGGTCTGTGCAGTCTTTCTGCCTAGTCCGCCATCTTATCAGAACTCTGTGCTTTCAGTATTCTTTCTTTGTCTTTGGTTTTGATGATTTTGGTGATGCTATGTCTTAGTGATTTTCTTTTGGGGCCTATCCTGTTTGGGGTTCGTCTCACTTCCTGAATGGATATATTCTCATCTTTCATCATGTCAAGGAAGTTCTCATCCAGTCAATCTTGGACAATTTTCTCAGTGGTTTTATTTTTCTCTTCCTGTTCTGGAATTCCAGTGACACGTAGGTTATTCTTTTGATGGTGTCCCCCATGAACCTTAGGCTTTCTTCATTTTGTTTTGATCATTTTTCTGATTGATCCCTTTCCAAAGAAGTATTCAGATATTTGTCTTCAGTCTCATTAATTCTGCCTTCCATTGCATCAATTCTACTCCTCTGCTCTTCCAATGTGTTATCTATTTCTGACAATTTAGTATTAATCTTCTGGATTTCTATCTGTATATTTAGAATAATTTCTAATTTTTCATTTATTTTGTCATTTTGTTCTTGTATTTTCTTCCAAAATTCTTTTAGGGTTTTGTCTGTGTTTCCCCTAGTGTGTCTCAATTCTTTGAAGATACCTAAATACAGTTCTTTTGAATTCTTTATCAGAGAGTTCCAATGCTGCTTCTTCCTTAGGGATGTGTTCTGGGTCTGTATCCTGCTCCCTTGTTTCTACCACTTTATCTTGCTTCTTTGTGTGGACTCTGATGGTCTGTTGTCTGTGAGACATTTTGGCATTTTTGTATTTAAATCTCTGTTAAGTGATTGTGAAGAGCAACCAGGGGTGAGTCAGGCTCTTCTTGGTGGTTTTTCATCCTTGGCCTGTTGGTGGAGAATGAAGTGGTGGCTCTCACTCAGTAATTCAAGCTTCAGGAGATGTGGATGTAGTTGTGTTCTGTGGGGTCTGTTGCTGTCTTCCACTCCATTAGACAAAGGGACAATTGAATAACCATCAAAAAAGTAGAAGCACATTTACTGAAAATACACTGTGTAATCACACAGTAACAGTAACCAAAACAAAAAAAAAAAGGGAAAAAGAAGAAGGAAAAAAAAATATCCTCAATATTTGGGGATAGGACAATAAGAGAAAAATGGTAGAGAAGGAAAATAATGAAGAAAAAATGGGAAAATTGCAAAAGAAAAACAAGGAATGGGGTTGACCACAAGAAAGAAAAAGAGAAATTGCAACCAAGAACAGGGAACAGAAGAAAAGCTGAAAACTAAGACCTGGGAGAGGAACAGTAAAGAATAATAGTAAAAAGGACAAATGTAATAATAATAGTAATAGTTTTAAAGCAGACAAAAACAAACAAACTAGAAAACAGAAAAAGGAAAGAAGAAAAAAAAAAAATCAGAGGAGGCCAGGGCAGGGCACCCAGGCTCCGTCAGAGCACACAGACTGCAATAGAGTTCCTGTGGGCCCAGAAGGTGGGTGGGAGTGGGGTTGTCTGCACCTCTGTTCTCCAAGAGGGTGTGGGGTATAAGAGTAACAAGGGTATTGTCACACCTTTCCAGTTGTCTGGGTCTAGAATGCCCTTGTGGTTACTGGCATGTGGAGCCTGTTCTTAAGCCCCTGGAATATGGGAGAACACTGTCGCTTTAAATATCTAAAATGGTCAAGCCACTTATAAACATTCAAAATGGCTGCGCCCTCTGGACAGGCAAAAGTCCACAGCTCAGCCTGCCATCCTTTTTCCTGCCTCCCCTTTTATTCCCCAGCCACCAGAGCCATCCTCCATGCAGTCCTTGCCTAACAGGGTTGATTTTTTGGTTAATTCTTAGTTCCTAACACCACTCAGCAATATCTAAGCTTTCTGTGCCATCCACAGTGCTGCCAGATCACAGCTCTGTATGTCTCCTTTTTTGGTATTTTCATGCTGATTCTTCTATTGGTTGGCGTTTAGTCCACTTCTGTATCCTTCACTTCAAAGCTCAGGGGTCCAGGATTATTTTCTGTATCTGTGTTAATTGGTTCCCCTTTTCTTTGTTGAAGTGGGTCTGTGCAGTCTTTTCTGTCTATTCTGACATCTTACCAGAACTCAGGCCTGGGGTCCTAAAAGCTTACAAGCATCCAGCCAAGGCATGGTAATTGGTCTGTATTTGACTGGAGCAATAGAGAAAGAAGGAGAGTCCAGAATATAAGGAGGATATGGAATGTGTGAGTAATTGCCTTCATGAACAACTGCCTCATTTGGCATGAGACCAGACTTGGATGGTGCCCTACTCCATTACTGAACATTCTGATCAAAGATTCCATAGACGTCTCCTTATCAAAAGGGGGAGAATTGAGAACAGGATTTTAAATTCTCATAGACTCCAGACTTTCTGGAATGATGGGTGCTGGATGAACCCCGGAAATTACTGCCCTGAGATAATCTTAGAACTCTAAACTAAAAATATTTCTTGAAGTCTTAAAACCTAACAATGTGTAACTAAACCAGTAAAAAAAAAAAAAAAAATCTGCCTTGAACATTATGTTCTTTTAAAAACTATATATATGAGATCAGAATGACAACAGCAACTCAAAAGTTTAGATAGAAACCTTAGTGGGCAGTGAGTTTATGTTAATGAGGAAGAAAAACTCAGAAAAGGAGGATGAGAATTGTTACAAAACTCAAAGAATATAATCGGTGTCACTGAATATAAACTGTTGAATTGGAGTATGTTTTGCTGTGCATATTCTCAGGAACAACTAAAACCAAAAAAACTTACTGCCATCAAGTTGATTCCGACTCATAGAGACCCCTCCTTGGGTTTCTGAGGTGGTATCTCTATGGAAGTAGATCGCCCAGTCTTCCTTCTGAGGAGTGGCTGGTGGATTTTAACCTCCAGCCTTCTGGTTAGCAGTTAAATGCCTTAGACCCAGAGCAACAATAGAATAAATTTGGGGTAAAAAAAAAAAAAAAACTTTCAATAGCTCTGTGTTGCCCAAAGAACCAAAGCCTAAATAAGCCCTTCCACTTAGCTGTGCAAAGGGGATACCTTGAGCATGCTCTGCTCAGCACTTAATGCATTTGTGCACTGTGCATTGAAACATTGGAGGATGAACTGGCTTGCACAAGACACCACATCACATTGTGTGTGAACTTGTTTATTTAACCCTTCCAGGGTTTTTTCTTTCTTTTTAAGATGACTTGCTTTCAAATCTCCACCATTTGTACCTTTCACATGTGAAATATTTTCAACTTACTCAAAAGACTTGATGTTTATTCCAGTCATGCTAGTGTTGACATGGCATTCTGGTGAGTTGAGGTCATCCTAAACCTGGCTTCATGCTTCGTCTTCCCTGGATATGACTTGCATTCTCTGTGTCCAGTGGGTTGTTTAGGGAGGCACTGAGACGACAGCCTGTTGTGCTGTTGTTAGCATTGATCTCCCTTGGCCATTGCCATGCAGGTTGCATAAAAGCATCTTAAACTGATTTGCACCATGGGGGAGTGGTGGCAGGGTGAGGCATAGTGTGGGCAAATAGTACAAAGGCTAGTGGGAGCTAGGCCTGAATCTCAATCTTGCCTCTCATGTTTTCCTTGCCCCTGAAGGCACAGTGCTGTCATTAGGTGGTAAGTGGCTATGTGGTCAGATCTGCTCACATCTTCTGAGTGGGGAGATAAACCCTCCTTGTCCTGTGCTTCCCTTCCAGCTCTTCAGTCAGGAGACAGTGATGAAGTTTGTGCCACGGTACAGCCTCGTCCTAGAACTCAGCTACAGTGGGGCCTTTCGAAGAAGCCTGCATGACCCCAATGGCCTGGTGGCCACATACACCAGTGAGGCACATGAATATGATGGGCACCTGTACCTGGGCTCCTTCAGCTCCCCTTTCCTTTGCCAGCTGAGCCTTGAGTCTGTATGACCCACTGAGAGCTATCCCAAGGCGGTGCCAGGCATCATCTGGCCAGGGCCTCACACCAGGGCTGAAGTGCTGGGGAGGGACACTAGATCCAGGAGGACCCAGTTCTGTACACCCATCAGTCTTCATCTTGTGTGGGGACTGCTGCTGTGCCCTTGGGGTGCTAGCACCCAAACACTGCCCTCACCTGGGCTTGACTTTTGTATTTATTTTCCATGGGGAAGATAAATCCATGTAAAGCCATTTTCTCTTTAGGAAAAATGCTTTCTCTGTCTAGTAATTCGCAAGGAATCAGGAACTTTAACCAGTGGATTAAAGAGTAGCCCGGGGGTCTTGTTTTGGTTTACTGCCTCTGTCCTGCCAGCCTCCATGTCTTTACTGTAAAATGGGTAATGCTTTTGCTTGGGGGAGGGGAGCATAGTGCCAAAATGCATTGAAATAAATGGTAGGAGCTATGCAGGTAAGGAATTTAGAATTGTATTCACAAGAGTTGTGCTGAGTCCTGGACCCTAGGTCCCCATGACCCCTTTCCATGTGGAGGAGGACATCAGTCCCACTGTGCAGCTTGGGGGCTCTTTCCATGTGGAGGAAGGTGTTCTTCCCATCCCCCAGTCTGCTTTAGTTCAGCCTCTCCATCCCAGAAGGTTTCAAGTGTCTACAAATCAGTGTGTATGGAAAGCATGTTTATTCCAACAGCTCAGCGAGGACTTTGTGAGTTTTCTTTCTGTAAACTTACTACTACATTGGAATTGAATGATCCGGTGATTCAGTACTGCAGGATTAAATTTATGAGAGTTCTGCTTTATATACCTTTTGCTCTTTATTCACCTCTAGACCTGAAAACATAAATAGGACACATTGGAGTGTTAAAGGCCCAAAATTGTTGAATATCCTGACAAGTATGTCTACACACTGGTCATGTTTATCCGTGAGACCCACATAATCATGGTTATATTAAATCTACTTTGCTGCTTTACCTTTTTTCATGATGTTGCCTGGGAGAGTCTTCTCTAGTTTAATATTCTTATTTTAGCAGTAACTAGAAATTTAATTTCTTCAGTGTTGATATGAGCATTGTTTTTGGTTAGGATGTTGTCTTAGCAGCAAGTGGTCCTTTTGATTTGCTCAGGAAGACTGTCCACAGGACACATAGGCAGCAGCAGTTTTTAGGAAAGCTGACCAGCCTCAGGCTGTGTGTCTCCCAGTGTTGAGTCCTTCTTGGGCAAGATAATATTACTTTTCTCTCCTGTTTACTAACTTATATAATGGGGATCATATCTGTTCATTTCTTCTCTAGATATATACCAGAGATTGTATCTGTGGAAGTATTTAAACCGCTTGATAAAGACAATATTATAAATAGGTAGCTGTGTTGAAGATGAGTGGCAGCTGTGATAAATTCTTAACCTTTTTTTGTTATCTTGTTGCACTGGCCAGTGTTCTACCCCTTCAATTCCTCTTCCAATACTGCCCCTTATCCCAAGCTGGTCAGGCCTAATCTGAGGGGAGGCAAGCAGGTGCCAGGAGTCTGATGGTGGGTTAATCTTATTGCACTGGCCTTCGCAGGGCTGGTGCTATATAGGCAGCAGCAGTAGAAGGGATTCAAAGATGGGCTTCCACCTGGTTGATGCAACCTGTTATATCAAATGAGTAATTGTTACTGTTGTTTACATGACTTCATATGAAAGGAAATTGAGTAGTCATTAGTAAATACATTTTACTAGCTAGTTATATGCCTCATAAATCAGAAATACAAGAATAGTAAGGTGATACCCAATTATTAGATCATAAAATCAATTCAAATGTGCTGAGGCTACAAGTTCACATCTCAAATCTTCAACTGAGAATAGAGGGCTGTGCTTTTTATCACTCAGTTTCCATTAGTGCAAAGAAGCTGATAAATTGGTTTTCACACTTTGCAGCATAGGAGTCTTGATCTTGACCACAGTGTTGGTTTTCTGTCTCAAAAGTGTCATTACGTGTGTTCTGTCTGGTAATTTGCCCCAGTAAGGTGCAAAATATCAGCCTTCTTACTCAGTTTAAATGTGTGATATGCTTTTGCTGTAAACATAGGAAGTGTTTAATGTGAATTGTTAACATGCTTTTTAAATTAAATGAAATGATTCATTGTGTGCCTCTTTATCATGTATTACAAAAACTCCTCCAAGAGTCTATTACTACCTTCCAAAGGGCAGAGATCCCTATTTTGAGATTTTTATCATCAGTGTGCATTTACAGAGTAGTGTAACAGTTTTGAAGTTTTTTTTTTTTTTTAAAAAAAATACATGCTCTTTTAATTGGATGAGGAGATAATCACCTCATTCTGCAGATGAGAAAATTGAGGCTCAGGGACTGACTTGTCTGGAGTCACAAACTAGCATCTCTAAGGCTGTGAGGCCAGGAGAGGTGATATATCTACATAGGAGAGGCCTGGCTTTGCTGTCTGCTGGTCTTTATTTAATTGTAGATGAAAGTGGACTGTGAGATAGGAGAGTGGTTCTCACCTCAGTGTGCTGTACCTTCTTGTAGAGGTCACCAGGGCATATTTCACATGTGTTCAGAGGCCCTTCTGGCCTTGAAACCCTGTCTTTTAATGGGGATGGGCTTGTTCATATGTTACGGCAAGTGTTACCTTCAGGGGTCTTAAAAATCATTAAGTAAGTTAAATATCTTATGGCCCAGTTCTTCACCATTATCCCTAATCCAGATGACCAGAGGGAGGCAAAGCAAGGGGTTTTCTTGGAATCTTCAGACTCCTTATAGTGCTCACTTCTCCTCCATAACTCTCTCTGTTCAAAGGAAAAGCATATAGTCATTGCTTTTGAGGTGATCAGTTCTTTATTCATAACTTTATTTATCCATGCAAGGGCAAGATGATCAGTTGCAGACTTGGCTGCCACACGGTATTGTGACTACTCAGATCAACAGATGGATGTGTGGGCTCTCTAATCTGTAAGCCTAGAGACCAGCAGACAGGAGAACCATGTGAACACCCTCCGCAGGTCTGGGACTTGGCACCCCCTGGATTGGTTCCCTACTCAGATACTTCCCATTGAAAACTCACTCTCGTTTTCATACCCATATTTAATCTAGTTAGTGGGTGGTGTAAACCGTCCCAGCTACTCTGTCATGAACTGTTTGTCCTTCTTTTCTACTCATTTGTGAGATTCTATTTCTGGAACATCCAGAGTACCTGGAAATCAGGTAAGGAAGCTGTATCTGAAGGTAGCAAAGAAGATGTGCCACATGTTTTTTGCAACTGCTGTCTTGTGCCACATGTTTGTCGCAGCTGCTATCTTGTGGAAAAGAAAGACGTCATTGACAGAGGAGAACAGGCACTGTGAACTTGTGAAGCCAGGGTACAACCCAGACCTCCGAGTAGCAGCTGAATGTCTGTAAACAGAGAAGGAGCACAGCTGAGGGTTGTTTGGCTTGTTTCAAAGTCACCCACCCCACTAAAACGCAGCTTACTGACACATACATTCCCCAGAAGTTTCCCAGTTCCTCTGGCTGTGGGATGCTAAACCAGCCACTGGAGCTGAGGAGTTCTGCATTCCTCCCCTCAAAAGTTTTATTTTGAAAATTTTCAAAACTATAAAAAAAGTTGAAAGAGTGGTTCAAGATTATATACCTTTCACCTATATTTACTTGTTAAATTTTGCTGACTTTGAGCTTTTGGGTGCTTTCTCTGTATATGTATCTATATAGTCAGAGAGATGCAGGCATATATGGAGATCTAGCAGAAGCAAAACTGGGCAGTCTACTTCCATAATGATTTACCAACTCGGAAACCCAGTGCAGGTCACTATGGTTAGGAATTGACTTGATGGCAGTGGGTTTGCTTTTTTTGTTTTTTGTTTTAAATAGATTATATACCTATATTATGTGGGCAGGGGATAATTTCTGAATTATCTTAAAGCTCTTCTTCTGCTCTCAACTCCCCTTCCTTCCAAGCCCACAGTGTTTATTCCTAGAGATGTGGCCTCCGAGGAGCAAAGGAACAGGAAGTCTGAGGAATAAGACAGCCTGGCCTTTACCCCTTTTTTCCTTTGGGAGAGTTCTCCCTCTACTTCCTACCAATATCAAGGTTGTGCCAGGAGACCATGTTGTCAGACATGTAATGAAGGGAGTGACTTTCACAGCCCTGGGAAAGGGGGAAGGGAGGAGACAAGCAGGTTGGAGAAGGTGAGAGACCATCTTTATTTTTACCTGTGTCAAGTTGTGGTTGGTTTGGAAGTCACAATTGTCCAGACAGGGATGCCTGATTTTCTTGCAGGTGGTTCTGCTAACTTCCAAGTTAAGCATATATTTCAGGCCTTTCACTATCTGAAGGAAACAGAAGGACATGGTTCTGGTGCCAGGTGGAGGGGCCAGTGGGCTACTCCAGTAGCAAGAGGTTGCATTAGGACAGGTGGTAAGGATGCCCAGGCATGTGGCTATAAAGGGAGGAGTATAATGTGGAGCTCTGTGTAGCATAGTGCCTAAGGCACTTGACTGCTAACCAGAAGGCTGGCAGTTCAAACCCACCAGCCACTCCTCGGAAGGAACATGGGGCAATCTACTTCTATAGTGATACTGCCTCAGAAACCCAAGGAGGGCTCGCTATGAGTCAGGTCTGACTCGACGACACATAATAACCTCAGAAACCCAAGGAGGGGTCGCTATGAGTCAGGTCTGACTCGACGACACATAACAACAACATAATGTGGAGAGGGTGAGCACATGCATGATTTAATAGAAGCACATCTGGGATTTGGGGAGAAGTCTTTTCCTGTGACTTTTGAGAGCCCTTAGCTCTAGTAGGAGACCTGCTAGTTTCCAAGCCACCACTTCCATGTTCTTAGTTCCACTCAGAGGGCTGCTCTCAGTCCTGGAGTGGGGGTGAAGTAGATGCTGCCCTGTGCTAGGATGTCTTCTTTCTGCTCAGAGCCTTGCTCTCAGGGACAACATCAGATCAGGTCTTCCTGGGGCTGCCCTGGTTCATTCTTATAGCACACTAACTGAATCCACCCTGCGAGGACCCACCCTGTGGACTGGTGATGTCTACCACTATTCCCCACACAGTTGTCCCCATGCTGCTCTTTTGGGAAGGGGGGGATATTTTTCTTTACGTTTTGAAATAGCCCTTCTCCAATTGGGTGGGACTCTGCCAGCAAACTGGTCTCAGAGAAGTCTTAACTGCCTCAGTTTTTAGTGTAGGCCCACTAAATCCCAAATGAAATGGTCCCCAACATCACTAGGGTCCAGAGGGACAGCTTCCATATTCTTCCCACTTGGGATTTAAGTGCAGACCATCATGCTTGAGACTTCCAGAGAAAGCAAGGAATCTCAGGCTATAGATATGGGCCCATGGAGTAGTGATATATTACAGATGCCGTTTTGGTGAAAGCCTTATAGAATGTATCACTGCTAGACTTCCTTTCTTAACACTTTTCATTATAAAAATGTAGGTGCTCTGAGAAAGTTTGTGGTTGCCAAAAAGAATAAAAAAGGAAGCAAAAATCACCTGTAATCCTATGACCCATAGGTAATCAATAATATGTAAGAATTATTAGAGTAGGACTGTATCTGTGCCTTTCCTTTCATCATCAGCATACCCATACATTCCTGGGAGTGTGTGAAAATACCTGTGCTGCCAGACATTTTTAGGTATGATCGAAATGGCTGCACAATGGCCATGGTTCTGACAAAGGATAGGATCCCTGAGGCCAGCTGTCTATGGCCAGGCTCGTGCTGTGTTTCTGGGACAGAATTGAGCCAAGTTTGGCTAGGGCAGAGCAATGAGAGCTGTAATGTCCCTGAGGGGCTATGACTGCTGTTCTAGCAGGAAAGGCTTCAGATGTAGGCATTCTTGCAGGATCTGGAGGGAGGATCCAGGGTTAGTCAGGAATAGGGGAATCCTCTGAAGGGGAGAGGGAAGAGGAGGAGAAGGTGGTAGTAGTAGAGGAGGTGATGGAGAAAGAAATGGTGTAGGAAGAGTGGTGGTAGAGGAGGAGGTGGCAGTTTGGGCCAAAGCTATGTGAAAGAATGTGTTATTCTTTGAGACTGTTGTGCAGGTGAGGGGTGAACAGGAGGTGGGCTCACCTGTGGGTGCAAAGGACTAGAACATGCTTTGAACACCACTCCACAGGCAATGTTTAGCCAGCTCTGCCCTGTGAAAAGTTGCTTTTTATTCTGCTCCTACCATCAGCCTCTGGCTCCTCTAGCCGCTTCTGTCCCCTCCTTGCTCCTACTTCTCAAGTAGTGATAACTGCCGGGAGAAGTAGAGTTTGAGTAAGAACAGTTGGGGGACCATTTTCTCAACTCTGCCTGACACCAGGGGCCACTGCTGTCCATTTCTGGCATAGGTGTATGTGTGAGAGAGAATGCAGAGGATGCCAGGCACACCAGTTCCATAGCAGTGTTCATCCTGGGGTTTTTCCAAGAGGTTGGCATTGAGAACCTAGACACTCACCTGTACCAGGGCTCTGTTGACATGGGACTCTTTGAACAAGAAAATGTCATTTGTGCAGTTATTGAACCTTTCAGCGGTGTGTCTGGCAGCTTTGAGGACTCCTGGGTTATCCGTCTTCATTGTTTTGGGAAACCCTGGCTTCACGCCTGAGTTAAGGTTTTGGAGACAGAAATCTGAAAGAAAAACCGAAGCCAACGAGCATTGGTATTCATGAGGGCTATCAGCTTAGGTGTCAGCCCCACACCTGAGGGTGCTCCGTTTTCCTCTCTGCTCTAAGTATGGGCCCTTGTTCCCCTCACCCCTAATGCCTTTGTTGAGCATCCCCAACATTTGGTCCATATTCAAAGCAGAGGACCGAGCACTGTGGGGAAAGGGATGGGTGAGTACAATAACAGTTAAGACATCACCATGTCCCTGTCCTTGAGATGCTTTCAAGACTGATGATCATTGCCAGTGTAGGTGTTAAAAAGAAAAACTGAATACATCCCCCAAACTGGACATTCTGGTCAGGACATAACCACTGGTGTCAGGAAAAGTGAGCCCCAGCCTGCCTTTTAAGACTAGCCACCACCTCACCTTGACTGCTCTCTCATCTTGTCAACTGAGTGGGTCATGAAGTAGGTTACTTGGCTTCTCACTTGTAAATAAGCTGGTGCCATTTTATGTACCTTGATGGCTTCCTCTGCATCCCTCCTCCTCTCCCCATCCCACTTGCCAGAATTCTTATGGTACCTGGTGCCCCCTTTGTGCTGTTTTATGTTTGAGTTATTTGAGGACAAGTCTTTTCTCTCCTACACATGATGAGAGCTCTGAGGGTAGGGACCAGGCCTGGTAAAGCTTTGTCCTATACAACTGCAAGTACAGAACCTGTTACATGGAACATACTCAGTGGATAGGTACATGGGCAGAAGGATGGGTGGGGGGTGGTATGGATTGAATTGTGTCCTCAAAAAACATGTATTTTAAATCCATCCCCCATATGTGTGGTTATAATCCCATTTGGGAGTGGTTTTATCTGTTAGGTTAATGTGACAATATTTAGTGTAGGGTGTGTCTTTTTTTTTTTTTTTTCCAATTGTGCTTTGGGTGCAAATTTGCAAAGCAAATTTGTTTTACATTCAATAGTTCATGCACATTTGATTTTACAGCTCCATTACCATCCTAACCATAAAAAAATGCTTATAGGTGGGTCTTAAATTGATCTCTTTTGAGATATAAAAAGAGAAGATTAAGCAAGCAAAGAGAGATGGGGGGAAATAGATAAGCCATGCCCCATGAAGATCACCAAGGAGCATAGGAATAGAAGCTGAAAAGAAACAAAGACTCCCCCTGAGCAGTCAGAGAGCACCTTCTTCTAGAGATAGCACCCTGAATTCAGATTTATAGCCTGAACTGTGAGAAAATAAACTTCTATTCATTAAAGCCAACTCTTTGTGGCATTTCTACTATACTAGCACTAGATAAGTGTTATGGATTGAATTGTGGCTCCCCCAAAAAATATGTTGTAAATCCTGACCTCTAAGCCTATGTTCATAACCCCATTTGGCAATGAGTTGTCTTTATTATGTTAATGGGCAGGATTAGTGTAGAGTGTTGATTGATTGATTGTGATTTGGGTGAAGATGTACAGAGCAAATTCACTTTCCATACAGCAGTTCACATAAACTTTGTCTCATGTCATTGACCACAGTTCACCACAGTGCAACAGCTCCCATCCCACTTCCTCCCCATGGTTACCTCTTCCCAGTGTCCATGCCTCCATATTCTCCTGCCCCCTGAGCTGTCTCCCTGTGCATAAGCAGCCCTTCTTTCTCCCATGATTGTTCTCTCCAAGATGTGTGTCTACTTGAGGTAAATGTTTAACTCACATGCCTGTA